>NW_017306627.1:601484-629694 GCF_000935625.1 Nanorana parkeri | reverse complement strand
GAAGTAACTGCTGCGCAATGTTCTGAATTATTGTATTTATGTTTTATTAACTCTGAAGTAAACAAAATTGTAAGAACAAAATGTTGTCTGCATTGATACGCTCTTCTATGCTGGTTGTAAATGAGTGTTATTTTTTTAATGGTGAGAAGAATTTTTTTTTCTTGCTTTTTTTTCTCCCCTTCTATTTTGTTTTCACATTTTAGGCTTTCCTCAGAAGTTACTGGCTTGGGGGCTCTGTAATATATTAGCCTCAAGATAAAACTTATCCTCGTGAGACAATGATTTCTATGGACTTTATACGCCTGAGGGATTCTGCCAGATATAACATTTCGTACTATACAGACAGGGGGTGGAAATCCTTTTTTTTTTAATTCCCTACGCCATTTTTAATTTCTAATCTTTGTGTTGTTTTCTCTACTATTGCCGAGTAGGCCGACACTGTTGTTACTAAGATTATATTTCTACAGCAGGGATTTTGGTTGATTTTTTTTCCTTCGTGGTCATGCTTTGACTAGATCAATGTAAAGCATGAGCACGTCATATTACAAATATCACTGTATTTAAATGTAGATTTGATGGTAAGTTAAATTATTTTGGTTTTATATATCTTTAAATAAATTTTCTTGGAAAAAATATTATTTTTCTTTTTTTTTTCTTAAAAAATGAAATATAATTTATTTTGTGTTCAATACAGCTGGTGCAAATGGTCACTGAGATTGTGTCACACATAAAGTAAATTGTGATTTTCCTTTATGTTTACTCTTGACTTGGTGGACCAAAATCAGTGCATTTCAAACAAGTAAAACATTTAACAATGTGTTAATTTTATTAATAAAATAATGCTCAGGAGTACAGCTATTGATGCCTGTATACATATGAACCAATTGACATGATTCATATGTTTTCTTAACAGGGAAATGGGTAGCTATGGTGTGATTAAAATTAAGAACATGTATTTTCTCCCACAATAATATGAACTTGATTGTGATATTACTTGTGCCCCCTTTCTCTTTTAAGTGCTTGCTCACAGTATACATTGTCTACCTGTTGTCCACACTCCCTTCTGCTATGCAGAAAGCCATGGCACACAATGAGTAGCTAGGTGTCTTTGACATAGCTGTCAAACAGTGAAAACCAGGGTTTTTCCAACGCAAGTGGAAAAACCCTGGCAAATGTACATACAGTATGTCCATACTAACTCCAAACATCTGAGAGTGCTTTGTGGACTGGAGGATAAATTAAATGAGATGTACAATTTATTATAACTGTGCTCTTTTTATCACAAGGTAATGTTTTCATCTAACATGTAAAGTTCACAAACATTGGTGTAGAGTTATTATTATTTGGCATAAATAAAACACTTTAAGATATAGTAATATATGGGCTGGCTTGTTCTTGTAGGTGCAGGTCCTTTACTTATTCTTTCTTTACTACTTTGTGAGCCACTGCCCTGGAACAAGCATTTGTGTATTGGGCATTGTGACATCTGATATACATGCATGTTTAGGATGATCACCCTGGAATCTGAACCTTCACAAATAAGTCAATAAAAAAAAAGCTCTCATATTTTTTAAGGCCAGGTTCCTTTCAACCACTAAATCCTTAAATTTTTCATAAAGCATTAATTTATTCCTTCTAAAAATTTCTATTTTTTCTGCTCTTAAATAAATTACTCATAGAACCAGACGTAGTGGTGTTTTAAGGAGAATAACCCGTGCAATGCTTTGTGAATTGACTTTAACATGCAAAATCCCATTAAAAAATCACATTCAGTTATGAAAATGGGTAACTAATGCATAGTAATGAAAACACCTCATGCATTATGCTTTAGTGAGTTGACCCTTAGGTCTATGCACACTGACAGAGTAGAGTAGTTAAAAGTAAAAACTGACATAAAGAGCTTGTTATTCCTTTTTCTACTTGCAACATTACCTCAGGTAAAGTGTGAGGGTCAGAGCTGAAATACAGCTCTCGTTTCATAATTTAATGCTTTATGAAGATGTTGGAAATATTGGACAACCTGTTTCAAATTATTTAGTCTAGTATCCCCACTTGCTTCAGTTATTAGAAACACACATTCCTTAGTAAACCTTAGTGACCAATAATCTGTTAACTATCAGTATTGCCCAATCATCTTGTGTCACCAGGACAGGAAGACACCAGGGATGGGCAAGTCTGCCATGGTTCAATTCATGGGGGCTATGCTAAATCCTGTCTGAAATTCATGAAACCACAACTTGACAATTAATCCCATTGGAGCCTATGGGGACACACCCTGCCATTCATGGCTGATCATTTTTGGGGCTAATAGGCTAACAATTGTCAGAAAAAAATTGCCACAGGGGGGAGGGCATATAGCAAAGCAAAACAAAATTTAATAAAAAATTTAGGAGATGGTCATTTATTACAACTTCAAGGGCAACATGGGAAAAAAATCCAATCCTTTAAATTACCTGCTTGGGAGATGCCTGTAAGTTGTATGTGGTGTTACAGAACAGAATTATTTTCACAGACAGCATCAACCTTATGATACATTTTAACTTGGAAAAAAGGGTTTTCTATCATTCATTAAGGAACATGTGATTGAGTATGATATGATGCTGCCACCTACAGGAAGATTTTGATATTGGCAAACAAAAAATCTGTTGGCCAGCCAGGTATAAACCCTCCACATTCCCAATAATGTCAGTGCATCCTGCCCCATTGCTTATGTCCAGCTGCATGCAGTGAATTCCCCGCACTCAGCTGTTTGGAGCAGCAGCAGAAGGACTTTCTTTATGGTTTCGGAGGAGCTCCTTCTGCGTTCAATTAGCTCAGGTTCACACAGGGTTCAGTTCAAACCTGAGCTCATCCCTAGTCCTAGGAGGATGAATGCCTTTTCAGTAATGAGAAACGTTTACCCCCTTAATACTAGCCATTTAATTTTATTTCATTGTATTTTGTTCTCTCAAGATGTATTTTGTTCACTTAGGATGTCATCTATGTGCTGCTGAGCTGTGCTCTCTATGCAGCTACTTGGATTGGGTATATCTTGTGGTTGCTTCAGAGATCATACCAGAACCCTGCTGAACCAAAGATTGCAGGACCTGCCTGAAATGCTTTCTTTAGGCACTGGGCTCTGCCAGTGGAGCTTCCCAGACCTTTGGGTACTGTGTTAGTTAGCCACAGTGTGCTTTCCAGGCCCAAAGCCATGGCACAGCCTCTGATGTGACCCAGACTCTGAATTAAGTACACCATTTTGGCTGAGCATTGGGATTTACTACACTATTTGGTAATAAACAACTGTGTAAACAAAATGTACAAAATGGTTACTGCCCATTTTTTTTGTTGGTGAATGTCTGTTTGACACTTTTGGACAATTTTATAAAGGACATTACAGGTGGTAAGAGTACTGTTTTACCCCAACAAAAGAAGCCTAAGCCTCATCCTGGCATATTTTCTAACAAAAAGAGTTCCTTTTATTTCTTAGGCTTCTCACTCCAAAGCAAAGCCTAAGGGAGGATTCCAGTATAACTACAAACGCCACTTCATGTTGTCAACCCTACCTGTGTCTCGACACAGACTAGCAAACCTCCATTTTGCTTTTGCAGACATTTTGAATCAAAGCGTCATTGTCATCATACCAAAGGAGGAACAGTTTCAGGAGTTTCAAGAGTACTCTAACCTTTCCACTGTTCTAAAAAAAAGGGGAGACATTTGCACTCGATAATACCAGTTTGTAGCCATTTTGGGCCTGGTGCTAGCCTTAGCCTTTAGAAATCAGTGCTAGAACTGACACATCACTTGGAGTATCTGGGTCTTATTCTAGACACACCTCAGATCAAAGTTTCTTCATTAGGAAAAACTTTTGACTCCCCACTTCCAGACTCTGGCTTTACAGTGCAGGAACCTTTCAACTTTGTGATTGTGCATTAAAATTCTGGGCTTGATGGTAGCCTCCTTCAAGGCAGTTCCATTTGCTCAGTTCCACTCCAGACTCCTACACTGTAGTTTTGGGATAAATCATTTTATTTTCTCTTGCCTGCTGGCTCATTAATCCAGCTCTGAACTTCCTGGAAAAATCCTTCATCCAACTGTCATGGAAGATCATCACAATGGATGCCAGCCTGAAGCATTAGGAATCCTAAATACCTTGTCAGTACAGGGGACTTGGTCAACTGAGGAATCTCATCTACTGATCAACATTCAGGAGCTATGAGTCATCCAATCAGGATTCAGTCGTATAATGCCACAACAGTGGCATACCTCAACTGTCAGGGAGAACCCAGAAGTCTTGTTGCGTCAAAAGTCAACACTGCATAGTGGAGGGAACTTCACGGTCCAGCCTTGCCCACAGTTTGCATACCAAGTGTTGATAATTGGCAGACAGACTACCTCAGCAGAGAACATCTGGACTATGCATGGCCCCTATACACAGAGCTTAGAGCTGTTTCAGGACAAGTGTCACAACTGGGGAATGCTAGATGTGGACCAATAGATTCAACAACAAACTGGACAGGTTTGATTACAGATGCAGAGATCCTCTGGCGGAAGCAATCGATGCTCTGGTGACCTTGTGGGATAAGTAAAGCCTGATCTATGCTTTTCCTCCTCTAAAAACTAATTCCTTGACTACTCAGGATCGAGATGGAGGCCATTCTAGTGATACTCATAGGTCCAGGCAGATGTGCTACTTAAATCTGATCAGTCTTCTGGCAGACACCCTTAAGGTTCTTCCAGATTGACTGGATCCCCTATCTGAAGGACTGGTTTACTACACTACTTCACAGTTGCTGGCATTAACAGCATGTAGAAGCCCCGGTCTTAAGAGACGGGAGTCTCTCTGAATCAGTAATTCTTATTCTTTTAAATGCTAGGAAGTCTACCATCTGTAAGGTCTACCATCACCCATAAAAAGCTTACTTTGCTTGGTGCAAGGAAAGAAAGGTACACCCTAGTATAAAAACCCAGTGGGCTGAATCATGACCTTTTTACAATCCGGTTTAGAATAACATTTGGCTCTGAATAGCATCTTGCAATCTTATTCAAAATACTTTTGTACAAGGAGTCTCTCATGATGCTTCTCCTGTACAACCTCTGTGATCCCATGGGATCTAAATTCGGTTCTGTCTGCCCCTCAAAGACCACCATTTGAACCTATTAAAGATATTTCCTTTTTCACTCTTACCAACAAGGATGCAATCCTTTTGGCCATCATCTCTGTATAGACATACAGTATGTCTGAGCTGGCAGCTTTTTCCTGCTAGTATTGAGGTCTAGTCTCCTTTCTAAGGTCGTTACAACAAAGACATTATTCTTCCATCTCTCCGCCTAGCTCCAGTACATCAGAAGGAGATTTCCCTTCATTGCTTGAAGTTCGTCTGTATGGGTTTACCTCTCAGCAATTAATTCAATTTCAAAGTCTGACCCTCTTTTTGCAATTCCTGTTGGTCCCCAAAGGAGAACCAGCTTCTCACTCCATCATTTCTCGGTGGTTCAGACAGATCGTTGTTCAAGGTCATGATCTTAACGACAAAGTTCCACCTTTCCTGTCAAAATGCACTTTACAAGGTCTGAGTGTGCCTCTTGGGTATTTAGACATTAATCAACTGTTTCCCAGGTTTACAAGGCTGCCACCTGGTCTTCTATTCATACGTTCACTAAGATTTACCAAGTGGATTTTCAGGCTTCATCTAATACCATCTTTGGGCATAAGGTCCTTCATGCAGCTCTTTGAGCTGCAGAAAGCCCCCAGACAGTATGTTTTGGTATGTGGGCCTGTTTGGGTTTAGTTTGCTGTTTTACTCACCTCTCAGTTAGACTGCTACTAATCTTGTGTCCCTTAATGAAGAAAACAGGAATTTTGTACTTACTGTAGCATTTGTTTCTTGGAGTTCATTAAGGGATGCATGTCCCACCTCTCTATGTTTGTGATCTACTTGTAAGTACTGCTTTTCTAAAAAGTTAAAGCATGTTGGTAGTGTGAGGGGTTATACCTTGGTGACTAATGGCTGTTTTGTTTGATATCAATTCACGTCAACACAAGTGCACGTCAGCGTGTCCTAAATGCAATGTAAGGTGTATGAATTTAGCCTAAATTATTTTGTATTCACTTGCAATGTGCATGTGAACATGATAGCAAATTGATGTCTTGAGAAAGAATAATTTCCTTAGCACAGCCTGCTCTCCCAGAAGTGGAGAGAGCTATTACACGTAAGGAGGAATCCTTACGTGTAATAGCTCTCTCCACTTCTGGGAGTGTCTAATTACTTTGTGCTGGTCCAGCGCCTCTGCCCCTTCTCTCACTACATAACTTTTACCATAGGAGCTGGTGGAGGGGTGAAGAGAAACACTATAGCCTGTCAGCTGTGAGTCTACTAAGACTGCTGACATTACATCCAAGCTAGAGGTGCCCAGCAGCAGTCTCAGGACTTTTGGGAGTGCACCAAGGGAGGCTTTTACAAGTAAATAACATGCCTAAAATATGTTAAATGCACATAATATCTTATGGGAAGATTGTTGTTGAAATGAATGGTCTTGCGATATGGTCGCTTTAAGGCCTTCGTACATGCACATTATCTGCAGAGGAGGCCCATTTTAAATTTTCTCTGCCAACAGAAAACATTTGTATTGGCCACCTCTTATCACCTATACCAATTGACTAAGGGCTGCATTGTTGAGTGTATATGGTTCTCAGACAATTGCTTCCATTATCCCCACAGGATAATATGTGGTTGGTACCTGCCTGGACCTCCATCAGAATTTGCCGTTTTTGTGCCCACATTTCTAGGCGAGAATATAGGTGGCCCCTTGTAGGTGAATGGGCATCTTTAGTTACTTTATGATAGTAGTGATACTGGGCTGCATCGCAAAATCAGAAAAATAATTTTCAATTAAATCAAACACTCATAATGTGCTCTGTCAGATCTCTAGAAACCAATGGTACATGAATCAATGTCAATTAAGTATATATTTGTTATGAACTGGTCATATACACAACATTTTACCTGGTTTAAAACGGATAAAGTTAAATTGATTCATAAGGAGAAGTTTATCTAAGTGTTATCTATACATCCAAATGTAAACAGCTTCATCTACATAATATTATCAATAAGTTTTTGTGCTTTAAAAGCTTTCTATCTATAGTTTCAAATTAAATACTGTATGTACAAGTGGGCAGCAATATTTGTTATTTACATATGCGCCCTCACCTTCCTTGTTTATTAGTACTGCTCAGTGACTGTAGTTTACACACTCAACATCCTTCCCCACCCAACACAATGGCTATCATATTAGCAACTATAGGAAGTTGGCTTTGTATTTTTTGTGAACGCATTGTTGCACATTGGTCTTCTATCTAAAGGAAACCCATCATAACAAAAACACAAAGGCTGCCATTGCTGATCACCTCCTAAACATTCTAGTTTCATGGTTGACATACTAAGGCGTTAGATCTTCACTGACTTTGAAGATCAGGAGTTGTGATCCTCCTTCTCGACATACCTGTTCTGGGTCAGTGACTCAGAAACAACTGTAACTAGAGAATTAGTCCAGCCAGAAAACTGGCATTTTCAGATGTTTAACAGTGGAAGCCTTTGTGTTTCTCTCAGGACAGATGTTTTGAAAGAATCCAAAGTATGCTGACTGATTCTCCAATAATGCAGAGAGGGAAAAGGTAAAATCCCTGTTAGGTTTTTGTTGCTGTATTCTTATTAGGGAAATTTTCTTACCCCAGGACAGACAGAGAAAGCTATAAAAACCTGACTGAGGTGTTATGCATGACTCCCCACTCTATCAGAAATGAAGCGCTTGGGTGGGGGTTCCACATTGAAGCCACTTAACTCTAAACCCGTTTTACAGAAGAATAAGCCAAGCATATATACAGCAGTCTGTTGTAATATAAATTTTATATTTGTTTTTGTTCATGTTTGTTAGTTGCTAATACAGCTCAAGGAGTTAGTTTTATGTCAGCCAAAGTTATATTTTAACAGGAAAAATTTGTATAATTTGTGTATTCCTTTATGTCACGTGCAGCATATCAATACCTCCTCATGATAAAGCTAAACCTATTCTTTCTGGAAGTTCCTGTACATTACCGAAAGCATTAACCTGTGATACCCCATATTCATCAATAAAACTGTAAGAAAACTTCTCTCTTCTTTTTGCAGTTTCTTTTGGTGAATATGGATAAATCCGTATGGATTCAGCTTTACATCGGGCCTTCATCTCCTTGAAAACGTCAGGAAATTTTGTGTCCATCGAGGTTTACTGCTTGACTAAGGAGTTGGATAGAGCCACCATACTCTGCTATGTGCTTTTTTTCATTGGAAGTATTTATAAATCGGCAATAGTTTGTAGAATGTCAATGTGTTGGTGAAAGATCATTCTGATGAGAATGAATATAAACTTGCTTAAAAGATGACGACTTATACGGAGAGAAAAACAGAAAAAGTAAAAAAAAACATACAAACAAAAAAAATAAACAAAACAAAAATCCTGTACAATTGCTAAAAGCAGTAAAATGTATTTGCACTCCTCTTAAAATACATTGGTTAGAGCTCAGGTGGCTGGCGTGACTAAATATTTTGGATATAAAAATTTAAAAAAAACTTTTTTTCTGGCCATGACTGTACAGCATTGTAAACCGTATGAAAAAAATCTGTGCCATTCAAGCCCCTTTATTATTATTATTATTAAATGATGTCAACTAATGTCAGTATTTGCATTTCCATCAACGTGTCCCAATGTGATTAACAAAACTCACTCTAGATTATGCTGGCTAATTGCTGTGTTATAGAAAAGCAGAGAAGGCCAAGTATTGTAAAGAAACCATCCTGGACCATCTTTTTGGAAAGCCACTTGTTTATGATTTTCTGTCCTTTCACACTAACTTTTAGCAAGAAGTTTTCTTCATTAGTGCATAACGTGCTGTTTTAAGTACAGAGTTTATACAGATTTTATCCATTACCTGTGACTTCAAAGATATGTAGTAAATGAGATGTGCACATATGCTGGGTGAAAAGTAATTTAGGTAGATGAGATTTGGAATATTTATTTGGCTTACGTCATAAAGCCCTACGTGGCTTTGTCTAAAGAAAACAGAGGAATAGATTCAAAATGTCTCAAAACGAGAAGCCACTAATGTTAATATACTGCTAGAAGTGACATAAATGAGGTGGCACATGCAGGACATGTTTACACCATAGACTCAGGACCTAATTCTAGCTAAGGATGGATGCATGTCAGGCTGTTCCAAACGTATTATTTCATATAAGGGTCACCAAAGAGTTAACACGTTATTTTGCAGTGCTGTGCACCTGTATATGTAATCCACGGCAGCGCAGTTCCTGCCGCTGTGATATTGTATGCTGTTATGTTACAAGATATGGTGGCCAGAACCGAAAGCCTGGTAGCCCGGCCTTTTTTTCTATTGCCTGGTGCCCATTTTAATAGCCATTCTTTGCAAATAAATGTCTTAAGCAATGTGTCATCTTTGACAGAATAATACAAACCACATTAATAATGACTGTAAAAATTGTTCATATTGTGAACTGTGTACACGATATCTAGCAGCAGTGAACTTTTAATATAGCTCTTATCCTGCTGTACAACTTAAAGTACAGGTACATACCACACATACTTCCTGGCTGCAGAATGGCTTCATGCTATGACCGGTGGGAGCTCTCTACTGATCTGGTTATCTGATCTAGGTCACTTCTTTATGTAACGTACATTTCAACAAAATCAGAGCTACTACACAGCAGTTTTTCAGTAAAAAAAAAAGAGGGGAGAAAAAATGACAGATTGCAATACGAGCCAGTCGTACTATATGTCATTGCTATCAAAGGACTTCTGCATCAAGCCCATTCTGAAGAACAGCTAAGCTTTAATGTACCTGAATAAAGATACCTTTGAAGACAATCAAGTCTGGAGTAGTCCAGTATTTTATGCTCTGACACATTCACAATATTTACAGAATAAATGTAAATTATTTCCTTGAGACCTGTGTTCCTTTTTTTTTTTTTTTTTCTTCTTAGAGCATGTATGAGGCTGATTGGTTTGCAGCGGCTATTTACAATAAAAACATTCACTTTAAGAACATTAAACAGTACAATGAACATCCATCCACACTTAAAGCTGCAGTTTGATCTACTTATGTTTTGCCTTCCCTTGTTCTTCCTCATCAACATGCGGATGACATTTTTAAATAAAACCATAACATTTTAGTGGCACACCCTATTTTAGACTTAAGGTGCCCACACACTCTACAACCCTTGCAAGACATAAGTCTTGCGAGGGTTGTAAAGTACTTAAAAAAACGTACGATCTGCCCATCTTGGACAGGCAGATCGCACTTTCAATCATCGCAAGCCCGCCCCCGAGGGGCGGGCTTCCGCTGACGTGCGCACACCGGCCCGTTCGGCAGTGATCTTTCGATCATGTTAAAAACCAGCCAAAAATCGTACGATTCTCGGCTGGTTTTCCAACATGCTCGATATACAAAAGTTGTGCGATCGTACATTAGAAACGGTCGCACGCCTTCCATACACTGCACGATCGCAGGATTTCCCACGATTCTCGTAGGAGAATCGTGCAGTGTATGGGCACCTTTAGTTTTGTCATCACTCGGTCTATGTGCTTCCCTTTGTAATGTAGGAAGGTCATGGCTGGTTGGATGGGCTGTATATAGCATTCTGAAAACAGCAGGCCCCCCTTAGGTAACACCCACACATGATCTGAGCTTCTGTGATTGAAAGAAATGATATCCAATGAATGAAAGGGGTGGATCAAGGACAGTTCAACTGTGGAGAAAAAAGCTAGAGGAACCTGGATGTCCAGCCAGGAAATGAGGCGGGCTCTGACTTGCTGCAGCTTCCAATGCACGCTGTGAAAAGCAAGAGTGAAGGTAAGGCTGCAGTTTTGTTTTAAGGTACTGTAAATATTTCTCAACACTGGAAGGAGCCCCCCTTTGCTGCATTTAACTACAGTGTCTGACAATAGCTTTTATTTATACATGGCAAACTAAAGCAAATATGTGCACAAGGGCAATATACAGGCTGTCATTAATGACTTGTCATTGGGGTTCCTTGACAGCCATGCTGATAAATTGACTTCAAGATATAAAAGGCACTGGCTGGAACAAGAATGCAGACAGCAGTTCAGACTTCACTTGCTAAATACTTGTTCCAACCCAAATAAAAAATTGTGGTCACATGCCAGGCTTCAGGAGGTTTATAACTAGAATGGCTCATACAAGCGGTCATTGCAGGCTGCTTTAACGTGTCATAAGACCTTACGATTAAGCACTTGTGTGAACTGCACAATTTATAATAAACCTCATAATGTTTGGCATGTTACTATGAGACGATCGTCTTTTTAAATGTATTGATGTCTGTCCAGGCAAGGCCATGGATCTGCAGTGTGCAACTAGTAGAGTGAAAATTGGCTGGATTTCCTTAGCAAGAGCAATGCTTTGGCTTTGTATATTTGGTCACAGTCATTGACTCAAAGTCAACCAGGCAACAGCCACTTTCTGAGGGAGGTCAGCAAATTTGGGTTGAAAGTAGAATTTCCTGCCAAATTTGAATAGGTTGGGAAAAGGTTATAAACTCCTCAAAGTTTGCTATTGTTGTGTGCTTTACTGGTGAGAAGATTCACCCTTGCGCTGGTTCTGGTGGCTACTAGGCCCAGCAATTCAGAGGAAATTAAACATTTTACTGTTGTCACAGGAGTAAAAGGGAAATCGCCCCATGACATATCACTTATGGCATAATTTCCTCTCACTTTGAAGAGATGATGTCACCTCCTGTTGTGTCTCTTGGCAAGGAAGGGTGGTAAAACTTCCCACTTTGGATACAGACAGTAATGAAAAACATGTTATCCTTAGACTGCAGGCCCTCCTTTCCCCTCAAAAAGCCCACCATAACAGATGATCAAGCTTCAACAGTATCATTTATGGTCGGTGTTGGGGCAAAGGGAGCAGCTACATTCAAAGGAAAACAGACTAATTATGCATATGGTGATATGACCATGGTGGAATTTCCCTATAGGGCATAGAGAGCTTTAGCCATTTCTAATTATTGTAATGAAACCCTTACCGAGGTTCCAACCCTTCCCACATAATCCAAAACCAGGAAAAAAAGGTTTGGGGTAGAAATCCACTTTAGTCAAAATGAGGGGGGAGGGGCAGGTGGGCGACACAAATGGAAAAACCTTGTCTGGATGCGGATCTAGACTAGTACATACATATGACTTTTTTTTTTAAAGACTTTGCTAAAGTCAAATTGCTAAAACAAATAATAGGCCACAAACAGTAGAAGCAGAGTTAAATATAACTAGTAACCTTATTTCTAAATATATACTACAAGAGGTTGACATAAACCACCAAATGATTGAACAGCTCCATTTTGAAGTAACTAAAGGGACAGTTACAAAGCTGCAAAGGCAAATCACAGTATGTTGGTCCCCATATGCATAAGCTTTGCAAGAGGAGTGCCACTTAGCACTTTTATTGTGTTAGTTTTCATCTAGAAGAATTCCAAAGAGGCAAAATAGCAAGTTCATTGGTCAAAAACTAAAATGCTTCTAAGGTAAAGTTTCAAAAACAATGTCAGTATATACACTAAAGATTGACCAACTGATCTGCCAAAGAGGAGCAGTGACTGCAAATCAAAGTTCAACATGTGACATTTAGTGAATATCTGTAGCTGTCCAACAGTAGACTGAAAAACAGAGTCAGGACATTGATCTGAGGGAAAACTGTAGGTCATGACCTTTAGAAAGCAGAAGTTTAAAATAGAGCTGCTTTTTGGAGGCCGATATAAGGCCAATGTACAAGATACATGCCCTGGATTAAGTACAAAAACCTGGACCCCCCAGCAGTGGAAACAGTAATATATTCTGACAATCTCCCACCCGATGATAGGTTTAAATTTGGAAAACACCAGATGTAAACCCATCCAAAAGATGCCTTCAATCAATAACTGCAAACTTTTTTTCTCTCAGTTCAGAGTTTCTATAAGGGTTGACGTTGCTGGTTTCCATCTATAATAGTCTCAGTTTCCCCATAATTTCTGAATCAGTGGCCAAATCCTGGTATGCAGATTGAGGTTAGAACTCGCAATCTCCCTACTTGCTCTGGGTCAGTGAATGAGAAAAGGTTTTGGCCACAGGGGCAGCATGACACGCAGTCAACTAGCATTTTCAAGAGAGCAGTAATGACAGCTTTCATGCTCTCCACACAGATTTCTTTGAAAGGATAACGAAACCCAAGATTACAAAATGAATATATTGCACCTTACAAGTCCTTTATTGTTGTGGCTACATTACTTGTTTTTGCAGGTTAAAAATTATTTCACAAAAGTACAGAAAATCTGTTGATCTGGCTTAGTCACTTCCCGGAAGCATAAAACAATCCTATCTCCTTTCTGTAAAATACTAATCTCCTCATCCCCCATGTAATGGAGATGAACAAAGGCAGGCATGTTTTTAGTCCAGCCTGGGTGGTAACCATAGTTCTCTCCATAGATACAGTGGAGGAGTGAGAGTAGCCACTCTAGGTTATGAACTGTGTTATTCCCAGGATTACAATAAGAAAACTATGAAATAAATACTGCTTTGTGACAAAAGAGTATCCGCAGGGAGATGGCCCATGTTTGAAATCCAAAGTCTATCATAATTGTATAACAAAGCCACTTCATTAGAGAGTTGAATAATATTGGAGGTATACCCTAAAAGGTGCCCACACACCTTGCGATAATCGTGGGAAATCTTGCGATCGTACGATTATCGCAAGGTGTGTGGAAGGCGTGCGACCTCTACTACTGTAAGGTCGCATTACTTTTATCTTAGGAACATGTTCGAAAACCTGCCGAGAATCGTACCATTGTCGGCGGGTGTGTGGCATGTTCGTAAGATAAATGCCGCATGGGCCGGTGTGCGCAAGCGCACACTGCCCGTTCAGCATTGCGGTCATCGGAAGTACGATCTGCCTGTCCAAGATGGGCAGATCGTACGTTTTTTTAATTACCTTACAACCATCGCAAGACAAAAGTCTTGTGATGGTTGTAAGGTGTGTGCCCAGCATAAATCAGGGCAGATATGCCTTTATCTCTTTACAAAAAACAAGTCCGATGATGATGGCACACCCAATTACAGATATCTAAATGTTATTAAATACCATTAAGAATTATTTCATAAATATGTTTAGAGGAATTGGGGGGCCTGTGAGGCTTTATTCATACCAGTGTTCTGCAAATGTTCTACGAGTTGTATATTAATATTTAAATTCAAGGCTTAAAAACAGATCCTTGAGCACATGCATTTGCATGGCCCCAGAATAGACATGAAATAACCCGAGAGCCCAGAAAAAGGTTCTTGACATTTTTTTAAAAATAGGCTATATTAATTATAAATTCTACATAGAAGTATTCCACTTGGGCCCACCTAAAAAAATCATTTTTAATATTCGATTGTTTTCACAACTCAAAACCACACCAACTTCACTGTGTTGCTATAAAAGAAAAAAAGCGGCAAGTGAAATTGATTTAATGTCTAAATATACTCAATGTCAGGTTCTGGGCCCTGAAATGTGATATGTTCCAATGGGGGAAAAAAGGGACCAGTGAGATTTACCCTGCAATTTCTGAACAACATGTTTTAAACCAGTTCATATACAGCAACTTAAAAAAAAAAGCCCATTTTCCTTTACAAAAAAACAAACACACAAACAAACAGAAAACCTGTAATGCATTGCTCCCCTTTTCCAGAGCAGTTTCCTACAGTACTACTTCTCCCTCACTAGATACCCCCAGCAAGCCTTTTTCCTGTGAGCCCTTGAGTTAAAGTGACATTAAACCCTCAGATTTTTTAACATAAACCAATACTGTAATGTGCGCCTTACTGTAATCCATGGTTGTTTCCCTTCTCTTTGCTGCTCTTTCTTTTAAATCCTCAAGTCTTCTCATGCTGGGGGAGAACTTCCCTTTGCAGCTGAGTGCCTCTTCCTGTAGTGCTGGCTCAGGTTGCAAACCTATACACAGACACCATGTAGCCATTCCAGAGACAAGGCAGTCTGCTGCAAAACAGAAGTTCTGCCCAGCATGAGAAGAGATACGGATTTAAAAGGAAGAGCAGCAAAGAGAAGGGAAACAACTATGGATTACAGTAAGGCACACATTACAGTATTGGTTTATGTTAAAACATCTGAGGGTTTAATGTCACTTTAAGGTCACCACTCTGGGATCACAGTACTCCTGGACTGAGAATCCCTCTCACAATCAGGAGGAAGGATTACCCACCATCATGAAAATAAAGGAAGGACTTGTGACGGTCTCAAAACAGCTGGAAAAAAATGTATAGGGTTTTATTTTCCTAAATACTACACACATTATTTTGTTTTGCACTGTAAACCTATTCTTACAGTTATGGCAACTGAAAAAAAAGAATTCAAGAGAAAAAGTTTATACTTACATCTTTCACAACAGTTTCACAAACTTTATAAACATCCAAACAAAATGCATGAATTGTTACAACACATAAATACATCTTTTAGATCTTCAAAATAACTGTACAAAAGGTTACAAAACACTAATGGCAAAAAACAGTACAAAATCAAAAATCACTTAGTGACCCAAACGATATCCTAAAAAGACTTAGTGAGATGAACCCTTTAAAAGAATAGGGCAATTACCTGTCCAGACAGTGGCGAGGACTTAAGAGTCCTGGATGCCGCTGCTATCTGCCATTTCTGGGTGTGTAGGATAGCGTATTCATTGCCATGTGCTGTGGTTTCTCCAGCCGCCCCCTATGTCGTTACATGACACAGTAGTTATGTAGGGATCACAGAGAGGAACCACAGCGCCCAGCAAGCATGGAGTATATTGCTCTTGCACACCTTACTGGAATCAACTAAATAATTAAAAGGGTGCTGCAACGACTCTTGACTGGTTACGTTATGTAACATGGATAAGATATGTCGCCAACACACAAACAGGCTTTTTTCAAAGCTCTTTTTTTATTGTGTGATCACATAGAAAAGCACGTTTTTGGGATCATGAAGGGACATTGCGCGGCCCTGAAACTTTGCTTTTCTATGTGATCATGCAATACATAAATTAGATTTTCACTTTAAAACAAGCTTGTCCGTGTGCTGGCGACACATTTTATCCAGTGCGTAGCAGAGTAATATCCAAGACGCTGATAACAGTAGGATAGCAGCAGCATGCGGAGCAATTGAAATAAGTGAAGATTTGCCTTGCTGCCTGCTGGACAATTAAGTATGCAGCACTTTCTTTTACAGGGTGCGTCTCACATTCCTCGTTTGAGACAGCAACAGGGTCACTTTAAAAGATGATGCCACAGGTTTACGAATATTGATACATTTACAATAGCACTCTGTTCCATTTCACATACTTTGATGTTTAGTATTCTTTATTCAATGTTAATGAAAAAAAGATATACTTTAGGCATCTTGGATTCTTGCATAGGAATATCTGATCTTACTATGAGGGAACAACAGTAAATCAGCTGGTATAAGGGCCCCTTGTTCAGAAGGAAGTTATTTCTTACAATATTTCTAGGCTATAGAAAAGCCCCTTTTTCTCGCCAGTTCTGACCAATTATGACTGGTAACATCTCTTCATCATTGCTTTCAGCATCATCTTCCTCTTTGGCAGCTTTTGACATCAGAACTTTCTTCAATGACTCATTTAAGACATCTTTGCGGTTTCTTAAATGTTCAATTCGCCGGAAACACTCCCTGCAAGACAGAACAAATAAATAAACAGATACGTACAAAGATACAATTATATAAATCTTCCTAAGTTGTGGAAACAAAATCTTATTTAAATGAAAACTATAGCAGGCAGCTGTAATATCTGCCAAAATATTTGTATTTCGATCCATCCAGTTCTGAGATGTATACAGACCTCACAAAGCATAGCTAGGTGGATGCATTACTAGTTAATGGACCCTAAGGAGGTGTCTTCTCTCCACCCCCCAGATGCTGAATGGAAAGAGCAGAAGAAGAATGAGCAGAAGTCATCCTCTTACTTACTCTTCTCTCCCCTCCTATCAGCATGTTCCTTGTAAGCACATCTACATGCAGCATACCTTATAGGCTCTCCAGGACACCTCTCCGCAAATTAATTGCTAAGAAGTCAAAGTCAGGTACCTAACTAGTTGCATTTAAAAGAAAATGTAATGATTTATAAATGAATACAGATCCGCAGCATATCTGCCTGAAGTTAAACTTTATTTTGTTTTAGTTTTGATAAACACGTGAAAGTGTACATCATAAAACTAAAAGAGAACTAACCTTTTTTGGCCATAGTTTTCTTCAGGGTCACATATAAAAAACAACGGGCTATTGTCCGCTATAGCCTGAGCCACACCACACCGCAGCTGGGACGGATCCTGAAAATATTGTCGGGATCACAGGTGTCACAGGTCAGCTTGAATTAAGGGGATGAGTGTATTTCACTCACCCCATAATTCCCCTTTCATTTTGAAACCACTCACTTAAAATAGCTAATACTTTCTCTATAAAGTGGACCTACCCCCAAATCACATCAAACTTCTATCTGAAGAGCCATAAACTCTTATACACCTCAACACAACTTCTGATGTCTCATAATATCAAAGGAAATCCAATCAAGTCACAAATTGACCTTAGGTCTGCCTGCTGCCTATATCCTATTAAAGTAAATATTAGACTGTAACCACTGCCAAGAATCACACAAAGAACCGCACTCATTGTCACAACAGCTCAGGTGGACTCAATAGTCAGCAAGCTTGTCTTTGGTGAGATATCTGCCCTTCCTAATAAGTCACTTAAGACCTATGCAAGAGCAGTGTCAGTCAACCTAGCAAGCAATGTTCTTAAAGAGAAACTCCAGGAATTAACAAAATTAACTCCTGCAGTGGGGCTACCCCGGCACTGCAAGCCTCAACTGCTTGTCTGTCTGGGGGGGCACAAATAAAGCACATATACTTACCTGACCCTTGATCTCCCCTGGCTGCTCAATCTCTCCCCCAGCAGGTCATTTCATTTTAAGTACATTTGTTACTATTTTGATCAGTATTATGAAATTCTGAACAAAGCTACAGAATCTCAGATAGATTGTGTAAGGTTTTGCAGCTGTATGGTTTCTATTACACTCACCAATTAATGCAAATTTGTGCTTTGACCATGAAGAGCAAAGCAACAGGCTTGCTTTAAAGCTCAGTCCCCCAGCAAGATATATTCTCACCTGTCCATTGCTCTACCACCTCTCCAATCAGCTTCCGGGAGAGAAAGAAATACCCATTACTTCTGGGTATGGAGAAGCATGTAACTCAATCCATGACAGCACTACTGCTTGGTAACAGGCTGTTCAATCTCCCAGTGGGTGGGGAAGCAGTCGTCAACCCTGTGTAAGCTCTAATTGGAGTTCGTAGTATACAGTATCTTACACAGGGCTGTCTTTTTTCACTCCAAGGAGATGAATAGAGCAGGGAGAGAAACAAAATAAAAGGTAAATATATACTGTTTAAAAGGGGGCATTAAGGTGAACCTGTTACTTTGCGTTGTACGGTCAAAGCACATTTTCTCTCTTTTTAAGGGGAGTGAAGCTACCAAAAATATATGAATATACATGTGAGCAGGTCTGTACTGGCATAAAGCACCCAATTGTGTGTTTGAAAACTTCACAGCCATTTCCATGCATGCACCACACGATTTTTCTTTGAATTGATATGTACATTTAGGATATTTGCCATTGCATTTCATTAGCAGATACAGTATGTACATTTAGGTGATTTGCCATGGCTGTAAAATTCCTTGTTCAGGTACTTCCTTTTATAAGGCGACAGCTATTTCCCAGTTGTCCTCTGGTGTTCTAATGTTCCCCTAGTGGAGCCTACACTGGTCATGCTAATAGAAATTGCAAAGGCATGGTCCACCATTGTCACTATGAGGAAGCTGGTCAAAAGCAATTATGTTTAGCACACATTGAGTGTCCATGGAGACAGGAAGTGCCTTAAAGAGAGACGAAACAAGCGAAAATCAAAATTGTTCATTACACAGTGCTTTGGCAAACTAAATATCAGTGAATTGGGGATTATATCTTCTTTAAGGATTAGCACATTCAAGTGAATAAATCTAAAAGACAGCCTCAGAGCAAAGCAGGCACCTATCCAGAAGAAAATCGGTATGAGATCTATAAATAAATGGGTTTCTGCTTTTTTCTTTCCTTCTACGAGCCCATCATTTGTAGATCTAAAAAGAGCTATCATTGATATCTCTGCATGCATTTGCACCAAAGTCAAAGCTTCAAAATGTTTTATTTTACAAAAAGCACATAACAGTATAAAATTCTGATCTCCCAACATGTGAATATTTATATTTTTTAAAAAAATTTAAAAGCCCACACACTATGACTGTAATGCGGCTTGGGATTAGATAATCTTTCCACCTACGCACATTGTTAGGATATGAGAAATGTTAACACATCTGTAGTTAATACTGTACAAAAAAGGCTGCCTGAGAAGCCCTAAATCTTATCCATTCAAGACTGACCATTCCGAGTAGACAGATTTCGTGACAGTATTTGGCTATATTCAAAACAAGTTTTGTGAAAATAAAGTCCACCTTGCTGCATTAATTAACACTTGGCCCAGAGAGATGCCTGTGAAATTAATTTGTCTGTATGATTGTCTATAAAAGCTCTAGCAACAAACCTGTCAAGTGAAACCTTAGTTAATTGAAGCTTTCAATGAACCAAACTGCAACATGGGTGAGACGAGGTCAATAAGCTGTACGAGAAGTTCCACTTCTGCAAGTGGCAAATCACAAAATTTAAACTTGTAAGAAAAAAAAAACAACTTTCATCCATTAAAAGCCAAACCAATTCTGCGTACATCTGTTCATCAATTTCCTCAATCTGCCGATCGAATCGACCTTCTTCATCTTCTTCTGCCACAATTGCTTCAGAAACCTTTAACAAAGTGTTACAGTGGAAATGTAGTTCACATAGGCAAAACATTACATTAGAAATGACATTTTATGGTACATCTTCACAAAATCAGAAAAAACAAACATTACTTAGGTAAGGCCCCCAAACTGAACCATACCCCTGAAGGCGTTTACTTCCTTTGATGGCGTTGTCTACATCCTGGATGGTAAACATCTCGTGTCGGGCGGCCTAATGCCGCCCTGTGGGGGAATAGTACAGCTTAGGGTAATTTAGAGAGCTCGTTTATAGAATTCAGGAACTTGTCCTTTAGGTGTTCTTCATGTGCTATTCAAACAGCAACTTTATGCAACCCTGATTGAGCGGAATTTTTATAAAGGAAGATTAATAAAAAATCAAGTGCACGGTAAACCAAGTGTTCTAGTGAAGACAAAGTACGCTGCTGAAATGAGAAGAGGCTGCTGCCTGTAATCACACACAGCCTCGATACGGACGTTAATGCAGCACGGATCTGTACAGGCCGGCTGTTGCTCGTGTGAATGAGGGCTTAGCGGGTGCCGAGTGCCTATGTGTCTGAACAATTACTCAAATACTTTAATGAGTAAACCAAGCAAATTCTGACTTGGTTCTTTTTTTTTTTAAAGGCTATGGAATAAAAAAATAAAATAAAAACATTCGTTACTCTCTGCACTATATGTACCGCAAGTTTTATGCGTTTAGATACACTGCAATAAAGGAAAATACCTGTGCTTTTGCTACACTAAAATCCTAAGCAGCATTGTTAGCCCTGCTGGATAGCAGAACTCTATCTGCCAACCACCCCTCTTTGGCCTTTATCATATGCATACATTGATTTATTTCCCAACAAAACAATGCTGCTGCCTTGACTACTCACAGCAAGTCCACATACTCCATGTAGGGAAATCTTTTGGAATATGTCTTGGCTGATATAACTCTGGGGACATTCCTAAATCATTAGAAACTGAGCTCCCAGCAGTCATTCCTGCACACATTTTGCCTGAGGATGATGTCATAGGGCATAATAAAACATTTTCTCACTAGAGTACCAAAGTAAACAAATAAAATATAACAGCACTATGACCTAGAAGGGGAGAGGGAGGTTTTGGGGGTAAATTGTGAACTAAAATAACCTTTCAAATAGGAACTATACACATTGTGCTGGTCTAGTTAGATGAAGGACTAGCAGACAGTGCTGTTTTATGCAGGTTTTGCATTTATTCAACAGAACATGGGAGCTGTTAGACTTTTGGGTACAACATCCTGCCACAATGTTGGGCAATTAAAGTGCCTACAATTAAAAAACAGAAACAGAGGTTACCTTTAGTGAAAATTGCAAGTAATGCAGAGGGGCTTTTCCTGCAAAAGCGGACCTTGGCATTGTCCACTCCCACCACCCTAAGCCTGCTCATCTGTCAGTGGGGTCATTATATGCCCAGATGTGACATTTTTTATTAAGGATTTGCAAGGGCAAAATGTTTTCATCGCTAACCCCATTGCCCCAAACACACATATCTATTTACAGTAAACGCCCCAATATCCGGCATTACAGCAACCGGCACACAAAAATTTCGGAAATATGTCCTTGAATTTTTTTTTTTGCTGGTTGCTTGATAAATATGTGAACACTAAAAAAATGTTAATTCATTTTAGTTGTGTAGGTTGTGTGACGGGGGGGGGTTGCTTAAAGCCACCAGAAACTACAGTTATCCGGCATCCACCGATCCCCGTGTGTGCCGGATCACTGAGCGTTTACTGTATCTATCTGTACTGTATGTATTTTCCATATACAGAGTGGAAATAAAAAATTTCGGTATTACTTACGGTATTAACTTGACGTATTTCTTTCTGAAACTCTTCCCACTCCTTAGCCATGTGATCTTTAGGAGCATCTACTTTTCTAACCTTAACATAAAACACAGTCAGTAAAAAAGCGAAGTTAATAAACATACACATGTATACATCCGGTATAAATAATGGGTTAAAAAGAAGGCATTTCCAATGTGTACCAAGCCTGTATACATTTCAAACAGCCATATTTCCATATTTGCTGTCTAATACTCATGGAAAGTGGACTGTAGCTTTCAACCACTTTAGATGTATTTAATTTGCAATGTCTTTAAGTGACACACAAACTACCTTGTCCTAGTGTACAGGAACAGTAATGTCTAATTTCAAAAACCCCAAGGGTCACATCGAGTAGAGGAAAACAAAACAAATGGCAAACGCACTCTCAATTTGTAGAGTAGATGGCCACATTTATTTTTTTGCAATAGACAAAAGGACATAACAAATTCACTTTTTGACCAGTGTTTAAAAACAAACAACTAGTGTCACTGTAGATAAAAAGCCTAAATTTTATTTCATAAAATGTACCATTTATAAATGACACTTAAAGTTATGATTCTGGTACAAAGCATGAAAATGTTGTTTACAAACCAGATATGTTGGGGTCGTTGTCTTGCGTTAGGGCTGCGCTCCAAAGAAAAGGCAATTTACCTTGTCACAGTTGAGCACAATTCACACATGTGCTTTTTTTCAGCACAGTGGGGTGCAATGCGGTAAACTGCTTACACTACGCTGTGCCCATAGAACGTAATGAAATGTCACTTGATACAATTTTAATAAAGTTCTAAAAAAAAAGGAAAGTGTAATGTTCTGGGATCAGCGTATTAGCACTGTGTCGCACACCGTACACCAACTTCTGGTGTGAATGGATCCAAAAGGTTTGATAAAAAAAGTGAACTACTACTGGTTATAAAAAAAATCAGCAGAAATATAGCAGCTAATGGGAGGAAGGATTTATTTAGGGATGATTAGGATTAGCGAAGGATTAAAAAAGGGTTATAGGAGCACATTGAGGAAAATTTATCAAAACTGGAGCAGACCAAATCTGGAGCAGTTGCCCATGGAAACCAATCAGCTTCTCACTTTCATTTTCAAAGTTTAGCTGAACAAATTGAAGGTAGATTATCAGCCACCATATTCACAATACCACTTTTATTATAGGTTATAGATTAAATCCTAACATCAGTATGTAAATTAACCACTTGCTTTTGCTATGCCAAATCTGTAGGAAATTTGCAACGTTTGCAGAAGGCAAGTGTTATTCTAACAACATATTCAGTGCATATTTACATACTGATGTTAGGATTTATTCTATAATACATAATGAAAGTTGTATTGTGAACATGGTGGCTGATAATTGAATGAATACTTGGTAATGTTATTGTGTTACTGAGCAGCAAATAAGGGCCATTTTGATGGCAGAAGACTAAACATTGCATTTTCGAATTTCAATTAAACTATAAGAATTGCACTTATCCATGAGGAAAACCCCTAACATTTTACAGCTATTTGGTTACAAGTAAGGTAAGGCTTCTGCTGTATTCTCTTTCCTGCATTGCAAAAAAAAAAACCTTGTTCAAAGTATACTTCTACATTTTACATTTACTCATTCTTTTTTAAAAGACATTGGGCTTAAAATATACTGTACTACAGCCTCTCATCAGAAAAGATATGACTCGTGATAGGCTCCATATGTTGTGTATATGAGGAACACTGCCAGGGGAGCCACTAACGATTAAAATGAAATGGGCCATTTTTGTTCTAAATGTGTTAATGATCCCATCATGGCACTTGAAGTAGCATTGCGTGGAGGAGAAAGAACACTTGCCTTTGCATCAACTTCTGGGTCATCGAAGAATCCCTCAGGTAAGGCTTCTGCTGTATTCTCTTTCCTGCATTGCAAAAAAACAAAAAACAAACAGCAATATGGTACACTGCATGTGAAAGAAGGACTGTCAACTGGTATTGCACAGATATAATGCAGGTAAAAACACACTGCTCAGGTCTCACTGCCAAACACCTGCTTAAAAGGAGAACTGTGAGGCAACTCCTCAGGGTCACAGGAGGACATATACGGTGTCCTCCTTTGACCCAAAACTCAGAACATAGCAATCTATTCCCCGCCATATGCTGAGACCGCTGAAGACAATAATGTCGAGACCCAACCCGCTGGCTGATTGACAGCTGGCTGTGCTCACCACCTCCCCCATATGTCCTTCTAGTCAGAGCTGAAGGATCGGAGAGAGGAGGCGGGAATCCCTGTAGGGAGTGGTGGCAGTCAACAGTTATCACTCTCTGCAAGGAGAGGATCGGGAAGTCAGCGATCCGCAATTTGCGTTCACTGACTTCTCGATCAATTGAGCCGACCTGTGACAGCTTCTTTGTCACAGGTCGGCTTGAATGACGGGGATGAGTGTTTATCACTCACCCCTTAATTCGCCTTTAATTTCCAAAGTAGCCACCAAACCCCGGCAGAGTCCTATGTATTTTACCATGCTCCATTTTTTGTAACAATGGTAATGCAATGGGTCCTTGTCAAACATACCAGGACAGGTAATACTGAAGCCTGTATAGACTTCATACACTACAAGCCAAATACCCAAAAGGTGAGTACATGTGCAAAACACTGGGAAAAGATAGAGCTCAATTCCTGTCCCACTCCATCATCAACTGAAAACTGGTTCTGAACAGGTGACTCATGCAAGATGTGAGTAAAAAAGGTAGTCTGAAATTAAATGTAATTGACTGCTTTAGGTCACATACAGGTTATCGCAACCCACTACTGCCAAACTGCCATTTTAAAATGATGCGAGGAAACATCCAAATACCATGTTAAAAAAAAAAACACAGAATAGTGCATCTTTCTGTGGCCCATGGCTACCTTGAAGGGCTGCAACAAATAATCAATTTAATTGATGATAATCAATAATGAGAATTGTTGTCAACTTCAGCACAGGAGGACCTGAAGGAGAACTTCTCTTTCAGGTCCCTCTTCTGCTGATTGACAGCAGACAGTGGGCAGGTGCAATAGTCAGCCTGCTATTGGCTATTTCAAGTAGCAATAGCCAAAAGCTGGCTGGCTGGCTATTGCTTCCAGCCACTGCCCGCTGTACATTCCCCAGCTAAAGCTGTTTTTGAACGAAAATAGACATCTTGGAGAACTAACCACAGATCTTCTGTGGATGTAAGCTGACTCAAATCTTTCTGTCCCAGACAGACTCGATGTTGAGATCAAGGACATCTTGGTTAGTTCTACAAGATGTTTGGAACAACCTACCTGCCGAATTCCTTCAAAAACTGTGTGCAAGTGTACATAGAAGAATTGATGATGTTTTGAAAGCAAAGGGTGGTCACACCAAATACTGATTTGATTTGGATTTCTCTTCTGTTCTTCTACTTTCCATTTTGTTAATTGCTAAAAATAAATTAGTATTTTATTTCTGAAAGCATTCTTACTTTACAGCATTTTTTCACACCTGACTAAAACTTCTGAACAGTATTGTGTGTATAGATATATATCAAATATTTATATTATATATATATTATATACACACTTAAAATTTTTAGTTTTGCATAGCTAAAACAATTAACTAGCTCAAGAACAACAAAAAAGACATGACAACCGGTCACAGGGATAGACGAACACAAAGTATTTTAATCAATTTACACACTCCAAGTCTCAAGTCTCCAAAAGCAGTCCACCACAGAAAAAAATCCCCAAGATTTAGAGTATCATGTCACAATATTAGCTGACAATAGAGATAAAAGAGCAAAAATAAATAAATAACACCCGAGAGGTCCCAAGTGCAAGTGAAAATCCAAATGCCAGCAAGGCTCAAAGGTAATTAAGAAATGGAGAAAGGAACACGCAGAATTTATAGTGAATCAGTATTCTCAGAATCAAACCAACTCACCCACGCTCAAAACGTAAGCGCTGGATTATATATTATAACCTGTAAACAAGGTTTCCGAGTTTGTTTTTCAGCAGACTTTAAACAACTCTGTGCTTGAAGGCTGCAACATGCTGGCACCAAGATCAAAATATAATTATATACTGAAGCAGTAATCTGGACACTGAACGATTTGTCACAAATAAGTTACTTTATCTGGATAATCAATGAACTGCTGCACATCTAGTTGTTCGTGTGTAGGTTCTTAAGTAGATGAAGTAGCAGAGACCTCATTAAAATGTAGTTGTAGCTACATTTATTTAATTTCAGACTGCAGGCTAAATTCAAAAACTAAATAAGGGTTTTGCTTGTAGAACATTTTGTTAATCATAAAGTGCACCAATTTTAAAACACACATTTCAAGAAAAACTAAAAAAATTGTAATTTTCTACTCATCATTAAAAATCCTTTTATTGAAGTCTATCGAGGGACAAGTGAAGTCTTAAACTGCTGAGTTACACCAATGTCTACAGGAGGATTGGACACGGACACACACAAAAAATGTAGCCTAGCCCAAGATGCCTCAGTTTTGTGGCAAAGCGGTACCAAGTGCATGATCAAAAACACAGAGGGGTGGGACCTGTGCCCCTTTAAATAAAAATCCCATCAGCATGGAGCCCTGCATGCTGATATGAAATCATCTTATATTAATTAGCTAAACATATTTTACTTACGGTACATTTAATGTTTTTCCACTTCCTGGTACTCTTAGGCATTAGTGATCTGTCCACACTGTCCATCTGCCTTGACTGCCTTTAGGCGTTCTCTAAAACTCATCTCTTCAGGGAAATATACCCCACCTCAAGCTAACCCCTCAACCATCACATTCTCAAACAATTCCTCCCCACACAGCTACCTCCTCATGTATCACTTCTTCCTCCCTTTTAGATTGTAAGCCCTCAGGGGCAGGGCCCTCCTTACCATCTTGTCTTGAATTGTATTGTGATTGTAATGTCTTTCTTATATTGTAAAGCGCAGCGCAAACTGTTGGCGCTCTATAAATCCTGAATAATAATAATAATTTAGCCCAAGCCCTCATGCACACTGAGCGTTTTGAGCGTTTTTTTTCTGCTCGAAAAAAATGCAAAAAAAAAAAGAAGCCCCCAAAAAAACTCATTCATTTCTATGGCCATGTTTACATCGGAGTGTTTTGTTGCAAAATGCCCGTTGCTTGAAGAAAGTACATGAGCTTCCTTTTGGCAGATTATGCGCCTCTTGGCCTCATAGAGTTCAATAGAAACACTCAAAAATGCACGTTTGCTGCGTTGTTGCACATTTTTACGTACATAAAAAAAACATTTGTTCATTTACATCAAAGTGTCACGATCTGCTCGTTTCTTCTCGTGAAGATGCTGTCACACAGGTGTGAATGCGGGCTAAGAGATGCCTCTTGGGAAGGTTACACCAGCAGAGCATTGCTGGGGAATCCCATCAGTAAACTGCAAAATGTCTCGAGAACCCAAGGAAAACATTTTTCCCTCTGAGATGATGTGCATGGTCACAGGTCCTAGACCAGGGGTCTTAAACTCAAATTCCCTAGGGGGCCACTCGACATTTTTTTTCTCCCATGGGGGCTGCTTGCCAAATTTCATACCTTAAAATAAAATTTAACGATATCCGGTTTGGTACTACAGACCCCAATATACTAGGGATGCACCGATACTAGTATTGGTATCGGTGCAGATGGCGAGTATTTTGGTGAGTACCGGAAAAAAAATATTGGTACTCGTACTCGATACTGAAATACCGGTATCGGTGCACAATATACACACAATAAGGCCCCATTCATATCTATAGGTTTAGGTGCGATTAGGGATTCCGGCGTCAGAAACTTGCGTTTTTCTGTAGCAGTAATCACTAATCTGGTGTTTACAAGTGGCAGCTTTCACCTATTCAAGTTAATGATCAGGTGACAGTAGATGCATGTAAACACCTGCACACGGCATGTAATTGTACATGATATTATTACATGCGGTTAGAAAACACTCTCCCTGAATGCACAATCATTGCATCCAGGGAGAGTGATTGATTCCTAACCAAATAAAATCATATCACATAGCTTTACATGCAGTGTGCAGGCGTTTACCTGCAACTATTGTCACCTGATCATTAACTTGAATAGGTGACAGCTGCCGCTTGTAAACGCCAGATTAGGGATTCCTGCTGCAAGAAACGCGTGTTCCTGATGCAGAAATCCCTAATTCCACCTAAAGATACAGGTGTGAATGGAGCCTAGTACACTTCTATTCCCCCCCATACACAAAAAAAAAAATACTAACCTAGTACATATAAAATAATACCCCCCCATACACATGAAAAAATACACACACATACAATAATAATTGATAGATATATATATATCTATCTATCTATCTATCTCACACACACACAATCCCAGTCCCCCCCACACATATAAAATATTATAATTCCCAGCCCCCCACAACATATATATATATTTATATA
>NW_017306627.1:598524-601282 GCF_000935625.1 Nanorana parkeri | reverse complement strand
AAAATAATTCAGTCCCCCAAGCACCCACCCCCAGCATGTGAAATAAAATACACAGCCCCCTCTCCTGCTTACCTTGTTCATTGATCCCTGGTGATCTAGTGTCGATTAGTAAGGTCTGCCGCAGACCTTACTAATCAATCCTTTCGGCCAGCGTTCAGCGAAGACGCCGGCCAAAAGGATCCAAGCCGCCATAGAAGCAGCTATGTGGTCTGCATCCGACAGAGATGCAGACCATGTAGCTGCTCCCGCAAGTCTGGTACACGGTCCGAGACAGTGTACCAGACTTGTGAGCTGGCTGCGTGCCACATAGTACCGGCTCGCGGGCCGGTACTTTGAAACCACTGTCCTAGGCACATGCGGCAGAGTTCCAGGAAGTGAAGGGAGACGGAATCACCTGCTCTTAGTGAAAATGGCCAGTGTCAGAAGAGCAAAAGGAAAATAAGGTATGCAAAGAATAAGGAGCCTGCAATAGGTCTCTGTTTCTAGATTGCCATTATTAAACATTTTTAAAAGGTGTCTTTGTTGCCATTTTAAAAAGGTAAAATTCCTCTTTAATGGACTCCAAAAAAAATGATTGATGTGAGAGAAGGCAAGCAGTTTTCCAAGATCTTTTTAATGGTTTTTGGGGAAGGGATTATTTATGAAGAAGAATGAAAAAATTAAGAGAGAAATTAGAAAGAAATGAAAACTCTCCTTTAAAGTTGAGAACATAGCATAAAGACCGAAAAATAAAACAAGGAATGTAATAGGTCATTACAGCCCAGTTCTACTTCTTCTAATTCCTTGTTTCTTCCCTTTCATTTTTATGAACAAACCTAATGATATAAGCAACAGAAATTGCTGCTCTTGTATTTCTCCCCTGTAAAATGTTACAGTAAAACTGAACAGACATATGGAAACACTGTAGGAGTTCTTGGAAGTAGATCAGCAACATGCTGGGAGCTCATAGACTTTTTCTCATAGCCTCATTGCTTCTTAGACTTTGTTATAAGTAGTGTATACTGAAACCGGACATTATATAAAGTCACTGAAAAATCACAACCTTCCTAGAAATCATTGAAAAACATCATTGCAAAAGTAAAATAGACCTAAGAATACATTTAAATGAAGTGTGGGGAGTTCTTGTTAACAGAACACTCATGTAGAGCTGCAAGAATTATTCAATTAAGTCGATTAAACTCGACGATGGAAAACGGTGTCAACGTTTTCCATCGTCGATTCGTTGGCTAAAATTCAAATTTCCTGCACGCCGCTGCAGCCACGTCTACGTCGGTTAAGCCGCTCGCGCCACCCCGGTAAACCCGCTCACGCTTACGCCACGACCACGCTGAGGACATGCGACTGGCCCTCTCTTCCCGGTGAGCTTCCCGACTCGCCACTGCCCGCCGACAACGCCGTCATTCAAGGTAAGTCGAGATCGGCTGGGAGCTTTTTAATGTTTCCTGTTTTTTTTTGTTTTTATTAAAGCAGCACACTGCAGAACAGTAGCATCTATAGAGGAACACCAAATCCCAGCAATAATACATTAAACAGCCTGTATAATGTATTATTGCTGGGATTTGTTGTTCCTCTATAGCTGCTGGTGTTCAGCAGTGTGCCGCTGTATTATACATTGGTATTCTGTAGAGCTGCAACAATTATTAGATTAAGTCGATTAAAATTCGACGATGGAAAGCGTGGCCAGCGTTTTCCATCGTCGATTCGTCGGCTAAAATTTAAATTTCCCACTCACGCCCGCATACCCGGCCACCGCACATGCCAGACACACGCCCGCAGAGCACGCCGCTACAGCGACTTACAAGGGTTCAGAAACAGGTAACGGGGACCTGTTTTAATGTTTCCTGTTTAAAAAAAAAAAAAAGCGGCACACTGTAGAACACAAACAGCTATACAGGAACAACAAATCCCAGCAATAATACATTAAACAGCCTGTATAATGTATTATTGCTGGGATTTGTTGTTCCTCTATAGCTGCTGGTGTTCTACAGTGTACCGCTGTATTATACATTGGTATTCTGCATTGCATTGTGCATGGTGTTCTGCATTGTATTGTATTGTGCATGGTATTCTGCATTGTGTTGTACAGCGACACACTGCAGAACACCAGCAGCTATAGAGGAACACCAAATCCCAGCAATAATATATTAGGCAGCCTGTATAATGTATTATTGCTGGGATTTGTTGTTCCTCTATAGCTGGTGGTAGTCTCCATTGCGCTGTATAATGTATTGTTGCTGGGATTTGTAGTTCCTCTATAACTGGTCAGTGGTAATCTGCATTGCGCAGTATAATCCTTACACAGCGCAACAGAGAATACCACCAGCTATAGAGGACCACAAATCCCAGCAATAGTACATTATATACAACGCAATGCAGAATACCAGCAGTTAGAGGACTACAAATCCCTGCAATAGTACATTATAGTATAATGTTATACTATTGCTGGTATACTATTGCTGGTACTTGTTGTATTCCTATATAGCTGCTGGTATTCTGCATTTCGCCGTATAATCATTATACAGCGCAATGCTGAATAACGCCAGCTACAGAGGATTACAAATCCCAGCAATAGTACATTATAGTATAATGTACTATTGCTACATTCCTCTATAGCTGCTGGTATTCTGCACTGCGCCGCTGTATAATGTACTATATTGCACACCACACTCTTTTTTTACTTCCACCGCGCCAAGCTTGCTCCCGTGATGGACTACAATCTCAACAGAAACTAGTAGTCCATCACTGGAGCCTTTTTTTT
>NW_017306627.1:593817-598444 GCF_000935625.1 Nanorana parkeri | reverse complement strand
GGGGACCTGTTTTAATGTTTCCTGTTTAAAAAAAAAAAAAAGCGGCACACTGTAGAACACAAACAGCTATACAGGAACAACAAATCCCAGCAATAATACATTAAACAGCCTGTATAATGTGATATTGCTGGGATTTGTTGTTCCTCTATAGCTGCTGGTGTTCTACAGTGTACCGCTGTATTATACATTGGTATTCTGCATTGCATTGTGCATGGTGTTCTGCATTGTATTGTATTGTGCATGGTATTCTGCATTGTGTTGTACAGCGACACACTGCAGAACACCAGCAGCTATAGAGGAACACCAAATCCCAGCAATAATATATTAGGCAGCCTGTATAATGTATTATTGCTGGGATTTGTTGTTCCTCTATAGCTGGTGGTAGTCTCCATTGCGCTGTATAATGTATTGTTGCTGGGATTTGTAGTTCCTCTATAACTGGTCAGTGGTAATCTGCATTGCGCAGTATAATCCTTACACAGCGCAACAGAGAATACCACCAGCTATAGAGGACCACAAATCCCAGCAATAGTACATTATATACAACGCAATGCAGAATACCAGCAGTTAGAGGACTACAAATCCCTGCAATAGTACATTATAGTATAATGTTATACTATTGCTGGTATACTATTGCTGGTACTTGTTGTATTCCTATATAGCTGCTGGTATTCTGCATTTCGCCGTATAATCATTATACAGCGCAATGCTGAATAACGCCAGCTACAGAGGATTACAAATCCCAGCAATAGTACATTATAGTATAATGTACTATTGCTAGATTCCTCTATAGCTGCTGGTATTCTGCACTGCGCCACTGTATAATGTACTATATTGCACACCACACTCTTTTTTTACTTCCACCGCGCCAAGCTTGCTCCCGTGATGGACCACAATCTCAATAGAAACTAGTAGTCCATCACTGGAGCCTTTTTTTTTTTTTTTATCCGATTAACCGAACTTAATAATCGGCTAACTAATCGATTATGAAAATAATCGTTAGCTGCAGCCCTACACTCATGGCATAAGAAAGTTCACAATTCACAGACACAATATTTATTTTATACAAATATACAAAGTATAATACAACCCCAATTCCAAAAAGTTGGGACGCTGTGTAAAATCTACATAAAAACAGAATGCAATCATTTGCAAAGCTCATAAACCCAGATTTTATTAACAATCGAAAATAGAAAACATATCAAATGTTTAAACTAAGAAAATGAACCATTTTAGGAAAAAAACTAAGGTCATTTTAAAATTGATGACAGTTACATAGTTATATAGTTAGTCAAGTTGAAAAAAGACACAACCTGTCCAATGAGTTCAACAGTAACATCAAGTTTGGACAGGGCCATGTTTATCAGGGTGTAGCGTTCCCTCTTCTTTTAACAACACTCTGTAACCGTCTGGGAACTGAGGAGACCAGTTGCTGGAGTTTTGGGAGAAGAACGTTGTCCCACTCCTGCCTGATATAGGATTCTACCTGCTCAACAGTCCTGGGTCTTCTTTGTCGTATTTTTCGTTTCAAGATGTGCCAAATATTTTCAAATGGTGAAAGGTCTGGACTGCAGGCAAGCCAGTTAAACACCTGGACTCTTCTTCCACGAAGCCATGCTGTTGTCATAGATGCAGTATGCGGTTTAGTATTATTCTGCTGAAATATACAAGGCCTTCCCTGAAAAAGACGTCTGGATACGCTGCTCTAAAGCTTGGATATATCTTTCAGCATTGAAGGTGATTTTCCAGATATGCAAGCTGCAAATTCCATACACACTAATGCACCCCCATACCATCAGAGATGGAGGCTTTTGAACTGAGGACTGATAAGCCAGAAGCTCCCTTTCCTCTTTAGTCTGGAGGACACGGTGCCCATGGTTGCCAAAAAGAATGTCAAATTTTGATTTGTCTGACCACAGAACAGTTTTCCACTTTGCAACAGGCCATTTAAAAAAAGAAGTTTGGGTCAAAAAGACATTGGCATATCTGGATCATGTGGAGATATGGCTTCTTCTTTGCATGATAGAGCTTTAACTTGCATTTTTGGATGGCACGGCGACCTGTGTTTACAGACGGTGATTTTTGGAAGTATTCCTGAGCCCATGCATTGATATCCATCACAGAATCATGCCTGTTTTTAATGCAGTGCCGTCTGAGGGCCTGAAGATCATGGGCATCCAATACTGCGCATCATCCTTGTACCTTGCGCACAGAGATTTCTACAGATTCTTGGAATTTTTTGATATTATGTGCTGTAGCTGATGATATATTCTTTGCAATTTTACATTGAGGAACATTATTCTGAAATTGTTCGCTAATTTTTAGCCGACGGCTACCCGGGATCTGATGTCCACTGTGCAGGCCTGGGACCAGCACGGCGGGTCTGTTCTCTTCGATCAGAGAAGATCAGCACACTCCCAGATTCTGATCTCCCCTCCAATCACTGAACGTGCAAGCAATGTGCATTACATCACATTTGAATTCAAGCTGTCATTTCTCTGGCTGCTGTAGCCACAGAAGAAGCTGGTCAAGCAGATCACAGATTCATCAGCTTCTTTGTGGTCCCTAAGTGACATTAGGTGTCTAATAGACCCCTGTTGTCTCCATAAAGAGGACCTGCCACATCCTCTTTCTATAACATAGGAGGCTTGTTATCTCCGTATGGGATAGCAATAAAGTTAAGTGTAAAATAAATAAATCTTACAAATTATTTTAAAAAAGCCCCCCAATTTTTTTTTATGGTCCCCCGCCCCTCATACAAACACGTGTTGGGTGGGCCTACGTGTGAAAACAGCAATTGTGCTGCATGTTACCTATAATAATTTTAGGGCCATCAATCACAAATAACACTAAATTGATGAGCGGTAAAAGCTTCCAAGCGTCGCCTATGGGAAATTTTGACTATTGTCATTTTTTTTGCGATTTCAGGGGAGCACGCAACTTTAAAGCTTGACATGTTTGGTATCCATTTACCAAAACTTGACCCCAACTTTTATATTTTAAAAAAAATGGGTATTATATTCTGTTTCTGTGCACTAAATTTCATTTTAGTGTATTTTTGGTAAAAATACTGTTTCGATAAACATTTGCACGAATACCGTGCGACATAAAAATTGCAACTAGCATTTTATATAATTCTATAAGGCTTCTGCTTTCAGAAAATATATACTTGTTTGGGGTTTTAAGCTTTTCTCTAGCCAAAAGTTCAGATTTTATCATGCGTGCGCGCAAGGAAAAATTGCTCCAGACAGCAAGTTAGAAACATGCTAAAAATGCAGACACACAAGAGACTCACAGAGACTTAATGTTGCATGTTATTCACTGCAACTCAGAGCTAAGAACCTCAGCCTGCAAGATCTATAATAATGCTTTGAGTAGCAAGGGTATTCAATAATGACCTACAACAACTTAAGAAACCATCTTTATTCCAGACAAGATGGTTTATACATATTCCTGTTGGCCTGCACCGCATGATACATGCTGCATTACCATTTAGCCCATTTTTCCATTCCATTCAGTGACACTGATCAGTTTGGTAATTTGGAGCATTCTAAGTTAGACCTTGGTATTACGGCATAGATTTGTTTCAGTGTATTACATTTTTTTGAATAGCATTATTGGCACTGATATATCAAAAAACAACTCTTACCTCTCCACCAATTTTTCTTGAATGTCAGCCTTAAAAATAGAGCCAGAATGGGAAACCACAGTTGTCTTCCTATCAAAGAAATCTACAGGGAGAAAGGGGATAGTAAAATCTGAATTCTAGGCAGATATAGGAGACAAATTAGTGCAACTCTATAATCATTTTTTTTTGCTTTTCAGTGCTGCTGATCTCCTGTAGCTTCTTTTAGTTATTTCTCGCCTACTTGCACTTGTGGCAGCTGCACGACATTGCTCATGGTGGGTTTCCTGTTGGCATTGATGGCAGATCATGCCTTCACAATGAACATCAGCTTATAGTTTACTCAAGAGATCACCCCTGGCCCGCACCAAAGTGTGACCGCCACTCCCCCTTCCCAGCCCAATCAGCGGTGACAGCTGCAATGGGAGCAGTCTTTGCCCATGTGACATATGGCTGCGAAGCAGGGAATGTGCCTCTTTACAAATGATTGGGCCGGGAAGTGGGGTTGCAGTCACATTTTTAAGTTAGGCTTGAGTGAACTCAGGCAAACAAGGTTCACATCAAGCCCAGGCTCTTCACTAGTCTCCACCGGAAACACATGTGTTAGAGTAATAACATAGGAGAGCAATTGGGAGGCAGGGACAGAACATTGTCACCCTGTAACGGGGAGTGCCTGAACAAGAATATTCATGGCAGGTTTATCAGGTAATATTTAATGAAAGATGTAGATTTAAAAAGACTGAAAAGTACATTAACATGTTAAAGGTTATATGAGATTTTAGTGATTGGGTTTGGATAACAAGCAAACACTAAGTGCCCATTTACTACTTCGAGGTGCATAACATGCTTTATATCACATGGGTACATATTTAGAAGCTCACACACTTAATTTGACTTTCCTTGGATTATGCTGTACAACAGTGAATACAATACAGCGATAATTGGCTCATGCAAGTTGTATTAAAAAATATTATACACACACACATATATATATATATAAAA
>NW_017306627.1:589054-593598 GCF_000935625.1 Nanorana parkeri | reverse complement strand
TGTTCTTCTGATCTGCGGCATGAAATATCCCGGAAATGATCATGTGCCTATTTGTCTCAATTTGTTTTCAGTGTGTCTCTGTCTTAAATTTGCTTTATATTACTGCTTTTCAATATTAATATGAAGACAATACAGAGTTTATGGTATGGTATAGTATGGGGTATGGCATTAGTTAGACCTATTTTTAAAATAACTCTCAAGCAACCAGAAACTACATTTATCCGGAATCTACCAATCCCTGTGGATGCCGGATAGCGGGGAGTTTACTGTGTGTGTTTGTATGTATGTATGTATGTATTTTTAAAAATATAAAATCACCTACACCAAGCCCTTATGCAGCATTCTAATGTGTTGTCATACTTCAAAACAATATCATGTTTATAGAGGCAGTTCCTTATTCCATCATAAATAATTGAAGTGAATAGGAACTAACCAATCAGATTGTATTTATTCCTATACACCTCTATTAGACATTCGGCAGGTGGGTGAATATCATGTGTATTGCAATGATTGCAGTGCCCAGCAGCTGGACTTGTATCAAGCAGTGCAAAAAACCGTGTTGATCTGCCAATATCTATAGTTTGCACATACGTCTACTGTATGTGCTCATTTCTTTGCTACATGCTATGATTTTAGATTACCTTGTGAGTTTTACATGGATGTACATGAGTCTGTAGCTGCATTCAGCTATTGCTGAGCATAAATGAACAGTTTCTCATCAGGGTTATATGATCCTAGAACCCATTTACAGGACAATTGTCGACTATAGGTGTTTGCCCTAGCTCAGATCTAAGGCTTCACTAGATGCCTAACCAACGTTGGGTGTTTCATCACATGTTGGGTGTTTTGTGTTGTTTGATGTTTTACAACATATTGGAGGGCTGTAAAAGTGCTTAGTTCAGATATTATACATATTTTTTAGTATTTACAGTGAAAAAATGGGTTTTATCTATGGTAAAACCAGCATGGCCCAACTATTTATTGTTGTATATGCAAATTAGAGTCACCAAAGAGGATTAAAATAAAAAGGTATGGTTTCACATATACTTTACCACTAGTGATGAGGGTGGGCTTGGTGCAAACTCAGTTTGCCTGAGTTCGACCAAGCCCACTCAAAACTCTGGCTGCCATCCCCTCCTCCCGACCCAATCAGTTGTGGAGAAGTGCATTCCCTGCCACCAACGCCACCACAACTATCATCACAGACTAGTGCAGGAGGAGGGGTGGCATTCAGGCAAACCATGTTCGCACCGAGCCCAGTCTTATCTCTATTTAGTACCAGAACCTAGGAGACAGAAAAAGCCAATAGTTCCGTTGCTGACCACCTTTAATCCTGCTCCAGCCCACTGAAATGAATGGCACTTTAAAATGTAAACCTGTGACATCTCGGTCTTTCTATTTTCAGAAGGTGGGCAATCAACAGAGCTTAAAAAGTATGGCAGTTTAGCATATGGCTAATTTGTTGGAAATGTATGCATAAAAAAAGGAAGGACAGCAACTGTGCTCAACAGTGCAAAATGTCTTTTAATATGCAAGTTAAAATGACACTAAACTCAGGAGTTACATTTTAAAAGTGCATTGAAGTACCCCAACTATTACAAAAATGTATCTTATTTGTGTATCACAGATCTGTAGATCCTCAAATCAATCCGGAATTCATGCTGACACTGTCCTTGCTTCTGGAGCTACTGGTGGTTACTTTTGTTCCCCATGGTCCCTGTATGTATTGTAAAGTAGCCACCGCTCTAAGCTCGCTCCCGTGATAGGACTACAATCTGAATACAAATTAGTAAACTAAACATGAGATTGTAGTCCATCATAGGAGCGAGCTTGAAGCTACATTACAACACACACAAGGACCATGAGGAACAAAAGTAGCCACCCTCCAGCAGCAAGGACAATGTCAGCATGAATTTAGAGATGATTTGAGGATCTACAGCCGAGTGATTCACAAATAAGATACATTTTTTTAATAGTTAAGGAACTTGAATGCATTTTTGAGATTTAACTCCTGAGTTTAGTGTTACTTTAAACATTGCTTGTGTAGGTGGGAGAAGATAATAATATAAATAATTTCATTTCAGTGATATAAATGGGAAATACCTGCTGGGAGGCCATCGTTTGCTGTTGGTGGAGGCAATGGTATTTCTGTAGATTTCTGCATGGAAGAGGATAGTGCTGCTGAGCTGGTTTCCCCTTTCTCCTGAACTTCCTCATCATCATCGTCATAATCTCCTGCCAGCAACCGAAGACTGGCAGAATTACCTGTAGTCTGTTTATGAGATGGTTGATCAGTCTTCTCGAAAAAGCCAGCAGGAAGCCTAGGATGAAAAGACAAAGTTCAAGGTTTTCTTTTAGACAAGAAAACCACAAAGTTTTCTGACAAATAGGTGCACTTAGCAGGGAGATCTCAACAAAGTGCCATGTCAGAGCTTTGGTATACCAGAACCTTTGGATAACCTAGTCAATGGTCTGTGTGCTTGAGGGTCAAAAGGCCACATAATCACATAGATGGCATTACCTCTTCTGGACATGGGACCTCTTTAAAGGCATTACCTCTTTCCAGCCACCTTCTGGACATGGGACAGTTTTTTTTCATAATCTGCTAGTCCAACACCGCTTCCATTGATCCCCATTGCTTCCAATACCCCTTCTGCCCCAGTCCGTCAGAAGGCACCACCTAAGACTGCATTCTACCAGTGCCACAAAGACATTTTAACTCAGCAGACCAGCACATGCCTCTGAGCCTGAGGAAACACCCGGAAGCCCCAGGAGAAGTATGCAGTGCACGTGCACTCTCTTTATGGGCTCATTCATACCACAAGCTTTTCCAAACATGTTACAACTGGTAAACCTTGGCAAATGCTTGGATCTGAGCAAATAATTATTTTCTTCTTTCAATAGTTTTTCTATTATTTTTTATTTACCTAACAGATTGCTCCATTCCTGCCAAACAGCATAGATAGATGATTCTTCCGCTGTGGTTATGGTATTCAAACAGTCAGCACCTGTCGCTGTCAGGATACTTGAACAGGGACTGCAGTCGATTAGCTGCAGTCAGTGTTCAGCTGACAATTTTCAGCCCGACTCCTCTGACAAAAGTCCATTCAGTATTCGATTTTTGTGGACCCAGCAGGGCCACCCACTGTAAGGATTTTAGCCGATTCAGTCAACTAGTACCCACTGTCACAAACCATTATAACTAATTTTTACAAAAACTACAACAGTGGCTAACACTTACGTGGATGCTGTAGTTGGAGCCGAAGATTGCTCTTCTGAGTCTAGGGAAAGGCCACAAAAATAAATTAATCTGCAAGTGTTTTGTTTGGTTTTCACCTGTAGTATAGAAACTACCATAAATAAAACAATACTTTAGAATTGCAGTAAACAGAACATTTTATAGGTAATAACTAGTGATATCGGCCGCCAAAACATATCGGCCGAAAATGGCACTTTTGGCTAAATGCCGAAAGTGGCATTTTTCTGCCATACATCGGTGCATTCGTGATTTATTTCCTCCCCGCTGAGCGCTGCTCTGTGTCCCAGCGGGGAGGAGAGAAAGTGACAGCCGGCTGAGCGCTGCGGGACAAAAGCGCTGCGAGCAGCCGGTGTCTCTCCTCTCCGCTCGGCCGCCTATCACAGTGCGGCAGAGCGGTGTGGGGGCGGAGACAGCGCTGTCACAGGAGGCTGGGCTCTCTCAAGGAATTCTTAATTAAAAATAAATATACATTTTCTTTAAAAGTTTATGAAAAACAAAAATAAAATATTTAAAAATAGGATTTTGGTACTCACCGTAAAATCCTTTTCTCTCCGTTCATTGAAGGACACAGGGAACAGATCAGAGATCCTGTACTGTAGGGTAATATCGCCACCTGCAGGAGAAGGACGCTAGGCACAAAACTAAAGACCAATGCATGCGATCGTCGGTCGTCCCGGGGAGACTCCAAGGATCCGGGACATCCAGCCTGTCGCCCGGACAACACTTGCTAGAAGATTCCACTGAAAAAGATCAGGAAGAAGCAGGTAAGAATACCCGAAAAAAATTCTTAGCTCCTTACTCCTGACGCTAGGCAAAAAACTGGAGACTTGTCAGCAGGTGGGGGGTTTTGGCCACCGGCAGGGGCCGCCCCTAGGCTGTGATTGGTCTTTAGTTTTGTGCCTAGCGTCCTTCTCCTGCAGGTGGCGATATTACCCTACAGTACAGGATCTCCGATCTGTTCCCTGTGTCCTTCAATGAACGGGAGAGAAACATTTTTTACAAATAAAAATCTTTTCGGGTTTTGGCCTGACAATTTTTTCTATTTCGGTGGACCTCTAGTAACAACATAATACACTTCAAAGGTTCAAAAGCCTGTTTTATGAATGTTTTTTTTTTTTTTAAATTTTTTAGAGATCACAAAGGAAATATGAAAAAGTCTTTCTGACTGGCTTTCCAGTATAAGATGAGACTTATGGTCAGGGCTTGAAAAATCCATTCGTCTGTGACGAGAGGACGGTGGAGCCCGACGAGCAGCTTCCCGGCCGCTTTACAGTCAAGCGATCGA
>NW_017306627.1:583110-588934 GCF_000935625.1 Nanorana parkeri | reverse complement strand
GCAGATCTCTGCTTCATCAGCTTCTCTGGGGGTCCCTAGGTGACATTAGGGGTCTTCGAGACCCCTGATGTCTCCATAAAGAGGACCTGTCATGTAAATTGGCTATCCCATAAAAAAAGTAATACAAAAATTAAAGAAGCATAAAAAAATATAAAGCATAAAAAAATGTTAAAAAGAAAAAAAAAATTTAATGTATTTTTGTCCCCGCCCCCACATACACACACAGATATGCGATTAAGGCCGGGTTCACACCTGGGCGTTTTACAGCGCTGATCGAAGCGCTGTAAAACGCCCAGAAAGTGAAATTCCATTATTTCCTTACACCCAAAGAAGTACAGGAGCTTTGGGGCGTATTTCCGCGCGTATCCATCAGGATACAGCCGGATAGCCCTCGTAAACACGCGTTTGATGCGTCTTTCGTGGATCGCAAATCGGGGTAAAAAGGCGCGGCCCGAAACGCGTGTCATACGCATCATTATATAGTAAAAAAAAAAAAAATAACACCCCCCCAGTGGTGATTATATACCTCCAAAAGAAAGCTCTATCTGTCCCCAAAACATTTTAACATAAATTGCAAGGCTATAGTCCGGTCATGCTGACTGGTGAAATTTTTGACTGACTGGTGAGACACCATCAAATTTTTCAAGCCCTGCTTATGGTAATACCATTGCTTAAAAAATAAAAACCCCGGAAAAAAAACAACCAACAATGACTACGTTATTTATAAAACACAGCAATGCGATTTACGAATGTGCTTTGGACCCTGCCTGCTTTGGGATTACAAAGCCGTCGGACTGCTATTCTTCTGAATGGAAGATTAGCATTAAAATCCAATCCAGGAGTTCTTTCATATACCTAAAGGAAAAGAACTGCATAGAACACCCCAGGTTACAAGTTTTGGTCTGCATTTTATAAATGGGTCATAAAATACAGGCTGTAGTGTTGAGTTACACTGCGGTATATAGCAGAGCGATATCCGCTCTCAGTTATAAATGTCCCCCTTAGTATGATAAAAAAACAAATGCAGTAAAAGGTACAAAAATAAAACCATTGTGTAAACAGGAGCATTAAACAGTAAACAAAAATAGGAAACAAAACATACTGAGTAATCCTTACCATATGAACACACAAAACAGTAAAACATGTCACTGTTACATAAATCCAAACTAGATTAAAACATGCATATAACCTACTACTAAACTATATAAAGGATCGTTCATAATCTGTTATATAATCAAATCAGAGTATCCAGCAGCCCATAGACTATAGAAGGTATAATCTGACTGCCTCTAGCCTGATGGGAAGGTGTATGGTATAGTGTCTTTTATGAGTTCCAAACCTTACCTCTTACTCTCTTTACATCCTCACCCCCTGCAACTGGCCCTTTTCTTTTAGTTGCTTGTGAGGTCGGTGCAGACACAGAAGGACTACTGGTGTTTTCTTTTGTGCCTTTCAGTCCTGCAACTTTCTGAAAATAAAGAAATATTGAAAAACTAATTATTTTCCATTAAAGATAAAAGCAAAGCAATTTCTTAATTTTAGCACACAAAATAAATTCTGAAGGCTAGAAAATAGCCTAAAACCCCCAAACAATGATATTTATATATTGTATATTATTATCAAACCAATATATTTAGGATAAAATACACTTAAAATGAATTTGAGTGCAAACAAACAGATTAGAATACCCAATTTTGTGGCAAAATATAAAAGATGGGGTTGCGTCGGGTAAAAAGATACCAGACATGTCAAGCGTTAAAATTGCATGCTTTCCTTGAAATGGCAAAAAACTGCAATACCCAAAATTGCCCATAGACGATGTTTAAAAGCCTTAACTGCTCATTATTTTAGTGTTAACAGTGATTGATGGCCCTAGAATTATTGCTCTCCCTCCAAATAGATACCAAATATGTGAAGTGTTAAAATGGCAAAAACTACAATACCTAAAATTTCCCATAGGCAACACTTTAAGGCCCCGTTCACACTGAGCGATTTATCGCGCGGTAATTCCCGCGATATCGCGGCTATTTACCGCGCGATATCGCTCTCCAATGCATGGCAATGGGGCAAAGGGTCCTGCTGTCGTGGGTCGTGCTTCGCTACAGCAGGACCCTTTTTGGAGCGGATTTTGCCGCGATCCAATGCTTTTTAATGCAAGCATTTGCGCGATATCGCGTGACAAATCGCGCGATATCGCGCAAAATGCAATTCGCCAAGTGTGAATGGGGCCTAAAAGCTTTTCACCATTCATCAGTTTAGTGTTAAACAGTGATTGATGGCCCTAGACTTCTTGCTCTCACTCCAACGTTCGCGCGGTGGTTTGCTACATGTACGAAATACATGTCACTTGCAGTTTTAGTGATCAGAGGAGAGATCAGCTGCTGGAGGTGTGCCAATCTCCCTCTGATCGAGGAGCAGAGACCCGCTGTGCCAGGCCCACGCCAGGGGATAGCAGAGCCCAGGATAGCTGACAGTTGTGGCAGAACGGGGGTTCACAAACTCTCTAGCTGCATACAGGTGATAAGGCAGTGCCCGAACACTTGTATGTGGCAGCGAGGCCCCGGCTGCAAAAAACGACAAGGCAGCCGTGATCTTGGTATAACCACTTCATTTATACACGTATGGCAGTCCTGAAGTGGTTAAAAGCTGAACACTAGGCAGATTTATACACAAATAATGCAGCTCTGTATTCATAGATACATCATTAAATGTTTTGTTTTGTTTTTTAAATGCCAGGTCAAGTTCAGGTACAGTGCTTGCATCAGCCTCTTGCAATCCTCTTTGCAGTACAACTCTTTCACTGGGAAAGGGAAAAGCAGCACAAGGAGCCAAACCGTTGTGCTGCAGTGCTTATGTGCGAACAAGGAGCAACCGGATAGAGTGCAGACTGGTAGAGAGTTAAGTTCATCAGTGTGCTACTTCTTTCACTGTCCAGACACAGGCTGGGAAGGGACAAAAACGTTAAAGCTGAACTCCAAGTATGGAGTTCAGCCCAATATAAGTATGTATAGTGCTGACAGCAATCTTCTGAGTACTGGTACTGAGCTGTACTGGGTCGCTTCCCCGTTTGTAAAACGAAGGGGGTCACTCCGTCACCACGGCAGCCATTCAGAAAATGCCTAATACTTTTATCAATGAATACAAGGCGCCCTCCGATTGGACAAAAGGCAGATCATGATATCACCTCCCCTGTATTCATTGATACAAATACTAGGTGTTGCTGTCCCGAGCAAATGACCCCCTGTGTTTTCAAAGCAGAGGGGAAGCTGTTCAGCACAGTGCCATTACAGGAATCGGGAGATCGCTGTCAGCACTGTAGTGGCTACGGCTACTACAGTGCAATACAAGATCCATGTGGGCTACTCAGGTAGAACATATACGTACATACATTGGGCCAAGCTGGACAACATAAGCATACATAATAAGTTATACCAGGAGTTCAGCTTTAAGTGTACCTTAACTACAGAAAGGACAAATTCGGTCTCCTGCCCTGCCAGACAGTGCTGTACTTTATGACAGAGCTGTGTGAATTTCAAAACTAGATGGACAGAAATACAAACCAGGTACAACAGTACATATATAACAGCCTGGATTAAAGCTTTAAAAGAGACAACTGGCCTGATAAAATACAGAGTCTCAGGTTGCAAATGTGCAAATCAATATGAAATAACAGTACTAATAATACATGACTGTTTACATTCATCCAAACTACAGAATTCTGTTACTGATAGTGTTATGCTGTCTCTTAACCACAAAGTATTGTTAGCATGAATTTAGGCAGTCTCCCAAAGTCATCCTCTTTAATGCGGACTCCAACAAAAAAAATGATCTGCTATCTGATGTCTCAAAATGCAAATTGCGGCTAAGCAGTACTCGGGAAAATCTACCTTTTAGTTTGAATTCCTCTTGAAAAATAGCAGTGCACCTTCTCTGCCAAGGCTTGTTCACTAAGCCTCATGATTCAGAACTGTCCTCTGTTCTCTCCAAACTTCCTTTATTATCTCATAGAGCCCTCTTCGTTCCTTTCTTGGACTACAGAATAATTAGCCTTTATATTGAGGAGATCTGAGAGTGGGACTGGTTGAGTAGTTTAGCAAAAGACAGTGAGCAGGGCTGATACCACTTAGTCCACAAATATGCTATGTGTTTTCAGCCCACAACGGGGATTGGAAGCCGGTAATTTTCTGTACCTGCTGTACCTTAAAGGGATAAAACGAGGCAAATGTGCATGTATTGCAGTGATGTGTTACATATTGTTTTTATAATTATGTTGCCTTGATATACACTTTTCAGCAGCCGACTTCTTTTGAATGAGCTGTCAGCACTCCTGAGCACATGAAAAAACACACCTGCACAAATTCTTGCAATGCAGCTCACCACAACGCACATTCACAGCTGTGAGCTTTGGTGCACTACACTGCATATGTGTTTTTAGTTACTGTTCATGTATGTTGATGGGACTTTCCAAAATTAAAGGCAGCAACACATAGGTGTGAAAGGGTCCTAAATAATTTTCCAGTAAACTCTGGCACTAGTGATTCTAAAACTGCAGCTCAACCAGTCAAATGAAATGTTGCTTTATGGGAACCATTCAATTTGAGTGTAAAATCAGGACATCCCTGCTGTATACATGCAGGAGGTAGCATATGGGGATTTCAACTAAAAGCTCCTCTATAATCGTCTAAACAAGTACCAAATTCAGTTACTAAGTGATGCACAAGCCTCAGGTAAACAAAAAACTTCCTTCACCCTGCCCGATAGACAAATCCTCTTTCATTTGTGTCTTACATGCTCCCCTCTTTCATTTGTGTCTCACATGCTCCCACTCTTCTACATGAGAGTGGCAACTCTGCTCTGAATTGAGGAGCAGTGCAGCATTGTTGCCCCACCACCATGGGAAGCTGTTTGGAATGCACTTCACAGAGCTCAGCAGGCATTTGTGTTTGCAGGGGGGATAAGGCAAAACTGTAAGTGCAGATACAACTGTAATTGAATGCACATTTTTTTTAAATGGTAGGCAATACTTTTGAGAAGGGGTCATAATCAGCTGAAGGTTTTTCATCTTGAAAATCCCTTTTATATTGTTATCCACATCTGCATATAGTTTTACAAAACACTAATAACATGCCTGATTCATAAGCAACAAAACTATGTCAATATCCAACAGTTGCACATCTTCAGAATCTTTCCATTAGCAACAGCCATTACTTTAACCACAACCCAGTGACTGGGCACTATAGTTGCTATTTTCTTGTCTAGTACATCAAAACTATATTTTCTACATTGTTTCAGTTTCCAACAATGTCCACAGCATACAAAGTTTTGTTAAGAAAAATACTAGCCTCACCTCTTTATGTTGTTTTCCAAGGATGTGTGCTTGCCATAGTAGTTCACTTTTAATCGGTACATTACATACAGCACAGGACAAATGACCAAGGCTGTTATATGTTTAGGGCACATTGTTAAGGAACTTATATATGTACATTTAAACTGGAACTTCACTTTCCCCTTCAGGATTATTTTTAACCCAGCTTACCTTTTGTGCATGCCCTCAATTCACATACTCGCATACTCACCTGCTCAACAAATCCTTTTAAATTTTCTTACCTTGTGAAGCAAATTAAACTCACCTATGTTTGCCATCCAGGTTTCCGGGTGCAGGGGACACTAACCCAACAATGCAGATGGCCCCTAATCAGCCAGTCCCTGACAGTCCTCTCACACTGACATAACTCCTCTTCTGGATCCTGAGAGGACCCGATCGCTGGACAGCCAACAGGAAGTGTCCATGTCAAGTAGGCAGTGACATGGGGGGGGGGGGGGT
>NW_017306627.1:544844-583078 GCF_000935625.1 Nanorana parkeri | reverse complement strand
AGTCTGCTGCAGAGAGGAAGGGACATCGGGGGGGGGGGGGTTAACATTATACCAGAAATCAGCTTTAATCAAAATCCTCCCACCCCCGCGCTAAAAGAATGAAACACTGCCCTTGCATGTACAGAATGAAGTGACAACGTTGTCCCCTTCTATATAAACCACACAGAGAGCTACAAGCGGATGTGCCGACTTGTCCAGCATCAGCTCACATAGAGAAGGGAACAAAGGAAGGACCAGCATATATAATCACAAGATGAATCACACAGAAGAACGCAAGGCATAATAATACAAGTGGACCTGGTCACATCATAACTAGTGATAAGCTTGGGTGCGGACTGAACCAGAGTTTATTCGAACCCACAAGGAAGTTGTCCGTGCCAACCCAATCAGCTGTGGCTGGGGCATTCCCCATCCGGAATTGCACGTGAACAAAAGGATGGGAAGCTGGTGACATCATTGACCTTATATAGCAACATACCTATATTTGGTCAATGCCACTAATCTAATAGTTATGTGGCCATATAAGGTCAATGATGTCACCAGTAAAATAATGAGTGTGCAGCGCTATAGGTGCTTTATGTGTAACACGTATATTAATTGTGCTAAGTTTCTCCAGTAAATTGAGTGTAATCCCTTTTTCAGGGATATTTAAATGTGTAAAAAAAAAATGTTTTTTAAACAAATAAGTGGGCAAACTCCAATCAATGTAAAGTGATCTCAGTGTCACCACGTAACAATACCCTTAATTGTTAAGATGAAACAGATAAGTGCATCATGAAAGAAATATAATAAATCCACTGTGTAGCTGTATGTCAGCTATATATAAAACACTTGCACAGCGGTGTTGCAATACTTCTGTTTGGACTTAATTTTTTCTACTTTCGACTTCACGCACTATTATCACAATTGAATTTTATTTGATTTATTATCACTGATTATTGAACAGGATTTGATTATGTTCTTTTATATATAGCTGACATACAGCTACACAGTGGATTTATTATATTTTTTTTCATGATGCATTTATCTGTTTCATTGTTGGGATCCGAGACGGATCCCAACAATACTGTGGAGATCCACCCAGCTGCATGAGTGAAATCTGTTTCTGGAGGATCGGAGAGGGGAGAATCCCTGCGGGGAGTGGTGACTGATAGTCACCGCTCTCTGCAGGGAGATAATCGGAAAGTGAGCGAGCGACGGTATGTGTTCGCTCACTTCCCGATCACTAGAGATGACGCGCGGCAGCTTCACTGTCACAGGTCCTCTCTAACTATGAGGATGAGTGGAAATCACTCACCTCATAGTTCTCCTTTAATTCTAGTCATAACCAAGAGATGCACATCCATGTATAGGTGGTGGTTTTATAGGGGCAAGGATTTTGAAGGGGGAGACAGGTGAACAATGACTTCTGGGGGAGCTGGGATTAAAGGAGAACTATGGGGTTAGGACACAAACTAGCGTCCTCCCGTCACCCTAAGCTCAGTATACCGCGAGCTATACCGCGGTATACTGAGACGCCGCAGCTGAAGCTGATCCCGACAATTATGTCTGATCCGCCCAGCTGCGTGAGTGACAGCTAGCTCTGCCTATCTAGAGGCAGAGCCAGCTGTACCCGCCCCCTCCCCCGTCAGGCCAGTCAGCGCTGGAGGATCGGAGCGGGGAGGGGGGGAATCCAGCCACTCCCGTCACGGCAGAGGGCTGTGAAAGGATCGAGAAGTGAGCAAACGCCGGTATGCGTTCGCTCACTTCCCGATCTACTGAGCCGACCTGTGACAGTCTCATTGTCACAGGTCGGCTAGAACTATGAGGTGAGTGAAAAGCACTCGCCTCATAGTCCTCCTTTAAGTAAAAGTCCTATACACATACACAAGCAGTTAACACTTGCAGTGCAGAGGTAGCCCCCTGAAAGGTTTTAAACGTACATGTTGGGGGCAGGGGGATATTAGTTTTCATTTGACATTTCCAAATCAGCCATAATGCACCTGTAATGTACACATGTAATGCAGGGAAGTCTTAGGAAACAGTAAATCATAACGTATTGCCATGTATGTCACCCTGAAGCTCCAGCCTGCACCGACGCAGAGGACACAAAGGATATTTGGCCAGGGGGGAGTCGACCCTCTTCTTGCTCGCTGTCTCCCTCTGCTTTGCTTTCATCAGCCGCCGTAGCTCGTCTTGCTGTACCAATTTCTTCTTTCCGGGCGCCGCCATGTTTCCCCGAAAACGTCTCTTGTAAAAGGCGTCACTTCCTGTCCATCACATGCGCCGCCCGGAGTTTACTAGGACTGAATAAAGGGTTCCGGATAGTCTGCAGGACACACTTTAATCCCATCTGCTTTGTATCAGTTATACCGATAATTCATCTTGGATAGCAGTATTCACCGAGCATTCCCGGTTGTCAGGAGATGAATCAGATTTTAAGCAGAATTTCCTTCTTAACATTCTTGAACGGTTTAGAACGAAATGAGTTTAAGTAAAAACATCGTTAACTGTAATGTTTGATGTTTAACGCTGGAATCCACAGTGGTAGGTGAGATATTTCAAAGAGTCACTAGGTGGCGCTCTATGTCTAGTTTTAAAGACAGCCCACCTTTTACAAAAACAATAACATGCACATGCATTAACCACTTGCTGTGCGGGGCATTTTCTTACTATTTGCGCACACATGATAAAATATAATTTTTTGGCTAGAAAACAGCTTCAAACCCCCAAACAATGATATATGTTCTGAAAGCACATAAACCTAATTTTTTCGGTAAAATATTAACCAGTTGACATCCGCAGTGTTAAACCCTATCGGCGGGCTATGGAGCCGCTGATCGCCTATATGTGAAACACCCGGTAACGGGTGTTTGCATTGGTCGGGTCTTTTCTGCCCGTGCGTGCCCGCTAGGGGGCGCACGCGAGCAGAAAAAAATGCCGTCAACCCGCCAATGCAGCAGTGCCGTCCGTCCGTTTTTTTACAACGGGCGGACGGCAAGTGGTTACAGACGGGGTCACGCCGGGTAAATAGATACTAAACAGGTCAAGTCTTAAAATTGAGTTCGCCCGTAAAGCCGCAAAAAAAGTTAATACCCCAAATTTCCCATAGGGAGCACTTCAAACGCTTTTACCGATCATAATTTTAGGGCTAACAGTGATTGATGGCCCTAGAATTATTGCTCTCACTCCGACATTCGCGGCGATAGTTAACATGTGTAGTGCAATTGTCGTTTTTATACTTAGGCGCACCGACACTGCAGCAGCCGTGTTCTTGTTTTAACCACTTCTGCGGGCCGTCATCTATAGACGTATTGCAGGCCGGAAGTGGTTAATAAAAGAAAAAAATAATCATAATGGACATTATGCAATAGATGCAACCCCCCCCCCCATCCTTTCACTGCTGGTCAGTGACAGTAATATCCCCCCAGCCCCCTTTCATTGATGATCGGTGGCAGTTTTAATTAAGCCCCCACCAGCCTTCTTTCATTGCTGATCAGTGGTAGTAATAATTAACCCTCACCTTGCTTTCATTGGTGATTAGTGGCAATAACCATTATCCACCACCCCCCTTTTCATTGGTGGTCAATGGCAGTAATAACTGCCCCCACCACCCCTTTTCATTGGTTGTTAGTGGCAGTAATTAACACTCCCTTCCCAATTTATTGGTGGTCAGACGTATTTCCGTGTTGCTGCCTCTATCCTCAGCATGTTGAGACAAAGCTATATAGGTACTATCAGTTGGGGATCATTCTGCCAGATGGAACCATAGTTGTTTTGGTGCTGGAACCCAGAGAGTGACCTGGCACCCCACTGCTACTCTGCATTGATGCAGAGTATTTTGGGTCCTGAGGGACAGCCTGTGGGGTGTAGACACTGCGTGATAGTCTCCCAAATCTCAAGACTGGGACACTTGGCAACTCTGCTATCAAAAGTGTTATAATACACTAAACTTTTGATCCAGTCGCTAAATTATTGTATTGGTTATGTTTAAAACCCAGTATAGAGAAAAATAAATTGTGGTGAATAAGCACTTTTAGGTCAAATCAATCTTTATTTGTACATTTATTCTTTGTGACCTGCGTAAGGACCTGTCCATACCATTTTGATTAACTGTGGTGTATTAAACGCACATTAACTTACATACAGTTACAACATGGTGCCCAAGACACGTGACTCTTGTGCCTTGGCCATGCAGTGATCTCCATGGGAATACTACACTCACTACTCACTACAAGGGTCAAAGGCCCATTTAGGTCTAGGGCACCTGGGAAAAGCACCTATAGCCTCTTCCCCCCTAGACTTTGGCAGTCGGAGACCTGCTGACATAATCAAATACAATACAGGGCCCAAAGCCCTGCATTATACAAAGGGATATTCCACCAGGTAAAGCATAATGGAGAGAGAGATGAGTGCCAACTGCCAGGGGATAGACTTGTGCGCCGTCAAAAAATTTGTTCCGTTTCGTAATGTCCATTATTTCGTAATTCGTATCCGAAACTCAATTCGGATTCGTACGAAATACGTATTTTCGTTAGTTTCGGCACATTTTCGTAACTTTACGAACATTTGTTATGATGAAGTTAAAAAGCAAAAATACCTTTTTTAATATTGGAGTCGATGTGGTAGTTGTTTTTTTATCCGAAATACGAATTCCGTTAATGGATTCCGTATCCGAATTCCGTATTTCGGACTTTAAAAAAAACTACCATCAACTCCAATATAAATGTACTTTGCTTTTTACCTTCAATATAACGAATGTTCGTAATGGAACGAAAATACGTCAACGGAATTTCGTATTTCCTGCCTGTATTTGTAATGCAACTCTCAGCAGCAGAAGAGAACCTCTGATTGGTCAACCAAAACGAAATACGAATTCCGTTAACGGATTCCGTATCCGAATTCCGTATTTCGGACTTTAAAAAAAACTACCATCAACTCCAATATAAATGTACTTTGCTTTTTACCTTCAATATAACGAATGTTCGTAACGGAACGAAAATACGTCAACGGAATTTCGTATTTCCTGCCTGTGTATTGTAATGCAACCCTCAGCAGCAGCGGATCTGTATTTCGGATTAAAAAAAACATCTTGTCATGTTGTTCAACCTCATTTACAGGGGTAATATTAGTTCCTGTTTCAAAGAAATTCGGATCCGAAATTCGTTAACGGAATTTGGTATTTCGGATATAATTCGGAAACTGCCATTCGGATTTCGGATGCTCCGAAATTCGGAATTTCAGGAAAATTCGTACGAATTTCGATTCGAAACGAATCGCACATGTCTACCAGGGGATCAGATAAGTAAATGTCCTTTACCCATGTACCCTAGACCTAAATGGGCAGTTAGCCCTTGCAGTGTGGGGGCAGCCCCACTTCAAGGGGAATTTTCTTGTAGATAGGCTTTCAACGATAACTGTAATAAGGCCATTATATTGACAGTCCAAGAAGCAAACTTACATGCATGAGGTTGCTAACCTTTCGCTATGTACATTACAGGTATTCAGGTAATTAGGCCAGGCACAGCAGGCAGTTTGTGAATCTTCAGGTCTACATGAAGCTGTTGAAGGTCTCTCCAGTTGAGCTCTGTGTATCCGACGTATAGTGGAAAAAGAATAGTCTTAAAAGTTTCCACAACAGTGTTAAGATTATGTGATTATTGTGTGATTATTATTTACAAAAGGGTGTCTACCAGCAGTAACAAGTTCGGCCAAATAAGCGTGACCAGGTTATCTGTATACAAGAACATGTTATATCAATTATGTTTGTCATGGCCATCTAGCCTCACATTATAACTCTGGAATGGTTATTTGGAGATCAATCTGTTTTTCTTTTTCTGTTTTGTAATGTGCGCATATCAATTATGTTTTTTAAACATCTTTTAACCTTTGTATAATAAAATACTCTTGTTTTATCATGTGGTCATTTTTGGTCTTTGTCACTTGGTACCTAAAAAGCCCCACCTCTTCTCCTTATTTTTTGACTATTTACAAAAAGGGGTCCCCAGCAAACTTTCAAGCTAGCCAGTAAAAAAAAAAATAATCGGGTGCCTTGAACCGCAATAAAATCTTAAGGATATCAGGGAATTCTGGCAGGAAATGTACTGCCAGTGTCAGAAAGCTTTGTCTCAGTCATGGATCCTATAATAGATTAATGACCCAAAACATACAGCTAAAGCACCCAAGAATGGCTAATAAATAAACATTGAACTGTTCTGAAGTGGCCTTCTATAAGCCCTGATCTAAATCCTATCGAACATGTACGGAAGGAGCTGAAAACATGCAATCTGGAGAAGGCAACCTTCTAACCTGAGACAACTGGAAATGTTTGCTCAAGAAGAGTGGGCTACACTACCTGTTGGCAGGTGCTGAAGTCTCAGTAAGAGCTTCAGAAATCAGTTGTGTGCAGTGAAACAAAAGGTTAAGTGTCCCATCATTTATGTCCATGCAATATCCCTTTTTTTTTAAGTATCTGTTGAAAAGCAAAGTTTTTTTTTTTTTTTTTAACTATGGAATAAACAACGATGGATGCCAATGACCAGTTGGTTTCACGTTATTTCAGAGCTAACTGTGGAATGTTATTTTTTTCGTGGAATGGTACAGACTTGTCCACATCTGTAGTTGCACTGCTGATTGGGAACCTGTGCTCCGCACTTACCCACCTACTCCCATAGGTTCCTACTTATTGGAATTATTGCCACTGTTCATGTAATTTAACTTGCTTCCTACCCGTCAGGTTCTTGTAAAAAGGATTTTAGCCCACATGCAATAATAAAGCACATTCAAGGTGATGGACAAAAGTCATTTTTATTTTCCACTTGGCTACCAGGCAGCTACCATACACACAATTCTATGAATAAATTACATATAAAAGAACTAGCTGCCAGCATCATTTTATTTGAACAGATTTATGAAAAGGTTCAAAATTTCATAAACATGTTTGAGCAAAACAAAAAACACACGACCAACATCAACAAACGGTTGTGAATTTCACAGAATATACAATAAATGTGCAGAGTAGAACGGCTCTTATTTGCAGACAATAGCGAATATAATTGTGTTACCTATAGCAACCAGATTTTCCCATTCACTTTTGAATCTGCGGAGCGCAAAGCTAGTCGGTTTCCATGACCAATATCGACCCTTCCGTTTTTATACATGCGGTGTGGTCCAGGGTGTTTTGTTTTAGAAAAGGATAAGATGGTCTTCTAATGTGTTTACAAAGCAAAAGATTAAGGCAGGAACGGACAAAAATGTTGTAGAGTCCACTATAGATAAGCATGAGGCAATATTAAAGTGAAGATGTCATGATTTCTTAAGTGACCTGGCAATGTCTTCAAGGTTTTTTCGAGCCCTAGATTAAGGCAGCCATGCATTGTGAAATTCTATTCATGCCTTTTTACATATTCTGCTTTAAGTGACACTAAACTCAGAAGTTAAATCTTAAAAGTACCCTAACTATTAACAAAAATGTATCTTATTTGTGTATCATTTGGCTGTAGACCCTCAACTCATCTCTGAATTCATGCTGACACTGCCCTTCCTTCTGGAGGGTGGCTACTTTTGTTCCCCATGGTCCCTGTGTGCTTTGTAAAGTAGCCACCACTCCAAGCTCACTCCAGTGATGGACTACAATCTCATTTAGTTTACTCATTTGTATTGAGAGTCTATCATGAGAGGGAGCTTGGAGCTATGGCTACTTTACAACACACACAGGGACGATGGGGAACAAAAGTAGCCACCCTCCAGAAGGAAGGACAATGTCAGCATGAATTCAGAGATGATTGGCCTATCTACAGCTGAGTTATACACATCTAAGCTACATTTTGGTTAATAGTTGGGGTAATTGAATGCATTTTTAAGATTTAACTCCTGAGTTTAGTGTCACTTTAAATCTGCTATGAATGCCGGACCTGCGTGTACATGCGGGTACATCCTTAAGTATTGGAAACATGGAAACTTGAAATAAAGAATTTATAAAAAAATCTGCTATGAATGACTATAGCTTATAAAAAGAAATGCAGGCAACAGTGTGGAGCCTGCAGTGTCCCACAGAGTTTTATTGGCATAAAGCTACAGAGAACGCTCCTGTAATTGGTGGAGAGCTTTTTCACATAAATTTTTTTGTTTCTCATTTATTTGAACAGGACTTTTGCCGACACAAATTAAGCACTGAACACATTTGTAAAGCACCTCACTATGCTTTATAAATGTACATTTTTAAAGCAGTGGAAAGCTTTATAATTGTGCCCCTTGGGGGTTTGTTTATGCTAAAGTGATGACTTAAATAAACTTAAATGGAAAAAAAAAATGGTATAGATACTTAGTGTTGGTTATAAGTGGGGCGGAGACAGACACCCGTGAATAGGCCCAAGCAGAAAAGTCCCTTTAAATAAGAAAGGCTGCAGAATTATAACTTACCTATAACAAAGCCTAGAGGTCTTCATTATAAATAAAATACACATTATTAAAAAAAAAAAAAAAAGAAACATGTTATTAACTAAAGAGATGTTGCCTGATCAGTGATCTTATATGCAGTACATGACAGTTTTACCTATTTTCTTGTGTTTTCACACACCGAATATAGCAGCAGAGCTTATGCAGGCAAAACACAGCAATTCATTAATATGAACAAAATAGCTATATATACAGTATATGTACTCCTCCAAGACAGAGAGCAAAAATCCCCTTTGTATATACACTTGCTCATAGAGCAACCATTTTACTCCATCAACACTCAACATCAACATGTTGTATATGAACCTTTACTTTGCCAGAGCCAAATTCTTAGAGTGAAGCTTGTCAATTTCTTGACTGATGTTTCCTTCCATTGTGTCACATTGAGCAAGGAATCCCTGTACAAAAACATGTCAAGAAATATTCTAGATTTAATTACAGGGATACAAATAAATACTATTGTTCTACATAACCAATTTTTAAAACACACACATTTAATACTTTCATATATAAAAATAAATACTTGTCATTTATCTTTATATTATATATGCAATGCAAGGAAACTATGGTGAGAAATATTATACTCTGATAACTGTATTTAATTATAGTATCCATTATATGTAAGTGTATATCAACATGAAATCTATGTTTCAATATATTTGTCATCATAAATCAAAGTATACAGTTTTCTTAAGCAAATCATTTGCAATCTGTTGCAAGGGTAGAGATACAGGGGGCTGAACAAGAAAAAAAACAAGCAGTGTGGATAGAGGAATCCTAGATGCCGACTACTGTGTTCAGACAGCTGCATAACCTGTCACTGTTTGAATATCTAAACAGTGAATGCATTTTACAGGATGAAGTTCCTGTTTGAATGATAATTTTATCCTCAGCTCAGTCGACAGTGACATATGGACAACTTAATTTTCTGACCTGGAGATCCTGCAGGTAACAAGCCACTGCCTCACAATTAGCAGCAGCATGGTCATCTCCTGATAGTTGTCTATCGGGTTGCTCATCAGGTCTTGTAGATAATTTGCTTAAAGACAATTTCCAAGAAAAAAAAAAAAACCCATGCAATGGGTCTACCACCGCACAGCAAGGGTTAACTGCTCGTTTATGTCTAGGGAAGCGGTGTAAAGGGCTTTTATTAACCCAATCCCTGCCCCTCCAGCGTTCCTCATCTCCCCTACGCTCCAGCTTGTGGACTGTCCCACGGCATCCCCCTGTACAATGTAGTGCTATCATGGATCAGGTAAGTAAAGTCCTTTACACAAATATCCCTAGACAAAAACGAGCAGTTAACCCTTGGAATGCGAGGGTAGCCCCACTGCAATAGTAGGTTTTTTTCCCCCTGGTGATAGGCATTAAGAAATATGTATACAGCGAAGCACAATACCAAACATACTGAAAAATAGACTTAGGGTTTAAATACACTTTTTTTATTTAAAAGACCTTTTTTTTTCCAACAAGTTTACATTTGGCCACATTGTTCATCAAAAGTACTGTAACCACTGATGCTTAGAGTTCGTCCCAACCCCATTACTGTCATTTTTTTCTAGACTGCATAGTCTGCACATAAATATGAAGAAAAACCTAAATAAAAGAACATGACATAAGCAATGTATTATTATAAGTATGAACTGCATACTGTTTTCAGCATATAATATTTTTGACTATAGTACTTCTTTAATGTTTTTAATCGGATTTTATTAATTTTTTGAATGGAATAGTGTCCTTCTGCTTTAAACACTTTAGATAGTGCAACAACACATGCAAAGCATAAGTAAAAGTAGTGCCCTGTGGGACAGGTCATGGTTCATGTGACAAAAAAAAAGAAGAGGTCAGAAGACCTTGCCACAGTTCAGATGTCTCCATAAGGAGTCATCCTGTAAAGCACTTATAAGCAGATATACAAATATATTTCTTAGTATATTTTACTAAGTTACATAGTTACACAGTATTTGAGGTTGAATAAAGACATAAGTCCATCCTATTGCGTGTATGCATTTATGTTTGAGCAGGTGTGTGTATGAGTCCATGTGTGATTTTGCTCTTAAGAGCACTTGTACCCCTTTATGTTATGGTCTCCAAGGAACCCGTCCAGGAGTTTCTTGAATGATTCCACACTCTTAGCTTATTATGTAAACTAGCTGTGGTATGGGTATATTGTTTGCTTTTGATATCAGTAAATCATTTACAACCTATATACGGAAAACATGAAGCAAATCTGCTTGTCTATCAATGAGATACAGATGTAAAACAGTAAATTTGCCATTGTACTGCTGTTTCTTACCTGCACTTTTTTCACTAATGTCTTCCTCTTCATTCTACAGTCATTAAAATTATCTGGCATTACCTGGTATCAGAAAATACTGGTTAGTAATCGTTTTTTACCAGTAATACTGTACTTGTATGCCTAATGAATGCAGATTGTCTAAAGAATAACAGGAAAAACATATTAGTAATGACTAGAGGATTACCATTTGTTATTATGAAATACAGCACAACTATCTAATAATATCCAAAAAGGTCACTCTGGTAGTATACGGACAGACCGCAGTTCCAGAGAATTCTAATACTTCAAGCTTTATTGAAATCCAATTTGACAGTGTAAATAACGATGGTGATCACTGTTTATGACAGAGACCCCTGAGAAAATAGGTATTGGGGACTCCAAAAAGGCAGATTCAGTGACCGGTATTGTAGTTTTTATGCCTCTTTATTCAGATCAGTATATAACATCATTAAAGAAATTCTGTCATGATAAAGTTACATGGTGTGTTATTGTTTCCCCAAAAATACTGCTAGTTATGATTTCAATACTATATAAATCAATTCCTTACAACAAGTATGCAGCCAAAGATGACAAAACACTCCTTTTTCCATGTCACAGACTCAAAATGTAATGAAGGCAGAAGATCTGCACAACAGCCATGCAACTCTATTTTCAAAAAGCCTAAGTATTTCTCCCATGTCTGGTTTCTTTTACCAGAAATAATGTTGTAGTGACAACATGTAATGTAACATAACATAAATCCAAAAATAATGATCGTGAATACCCATTAGTAAGTTGCTTTTTTTATATTACATGGAACACCTAAAGGTTCTTCCCATGTCCACTTTGTGTCGCACTCCTAGTATAATAGCACAGTATTAACACCTATAGCAGTGGTAAGCAAACATTAGGGGCTCATTGGCTGCTACCGTGCCTAAAATCCCCCCACAATGCATAGTAGCGCGTTACCATGTGTTGTAATGTGCTGCAACACAGATGTGGAGTTGTATTGGTTTAGTTTACACACTACACTACGGATCAGTGATCACCGTTTATATTAGTGATGTCTTTACTCACCATGTATATCAGTGATGTCTTTACTCACCATACATATCAGTGATGTCTTTACTCACCATGTATATCAGTGATGTCTTTACTCACCATACATATCAGTGAGGTATTTACTCACCATAGAATCAATCTGTTCCAGTACCTTCATAAATTGTTCGACTGTTGTCTTTAATCGTTTTTCAAGTTTACCAAGTGCTTCTGCTTGAAGATTCTTACTAAGAAAACCCTGTATAACAAAATGTATAAAAATGTAATGTGTGTAAAACCTCAAAAAAAAAAGTTGCCTAATGTGGAAGAAAAAATGTTTCTTTGTTTAAAGTAACTTTGTAATAAGGGAAATATAGAGGCTGCAACTGCTGACCTCTCCTGAAAATGCTTGCAGCCTGCTGAGCCTTTAACTTCAGCTTTATGAGTCACAAACCCAGAAGAAGCATTTAGAAAAAGACGTTTGACCTAATTCTGACATTCTTGATCTACAAACTGGTAATACTGTAGGTCAAAGAGAAAGTATTGAGTCTAGTGGGTAAACTTTTAAGAATATACTTTAAAGAATATAGCAGATTTACTGTATGTGTATAGGGTGATATAGCTAATAAATTGTGGATCGTTGTCCCAAGACTGATTTACTGTTTAGAAATATCTACACAGTCTAGACAGATATAGCCAGCTCCAGCTCTGTAGAAAAAGTGTCTACATTCAGTAGGCTGTAAAAAAAATGTAACCTTTGTGAACAACTAAAGTTATGTTCAGGATCCCTGTTCTTTGGAAGGTATGTTAATTTCACATTTACGGGAGCCAAAGTGTTCTTTCACAAGACAATGGGCCAGGTAAACTACACATGGCTCCGTACCCTGCACTATGCCATGTGTATTTGTGTGCACTTGGGGACCCCTGTTTATAAGGAGCATATTGCTCAGTGAAAATGTACACCTGGTGGAGCTGTCAGTGTGCAGGATGTAATACAGCAAGCTATACTACCTCACTGTATAGCTTCTTCTCCTCCTTACCAGGGGGAGAGAGAAGTGCAAGCAGTAGAGCAGATGCCGGCTGCCTCTGTGGAGTGTTTGTGCAGACACTCATCGCAGGAAACCTGCCAGTTGGCTTCCCTCTGCTCAGCTAAATCAATCTATACAGACGCTTAACAAAAGGGAGTCAGTCAGCCCAATACTGTAGCGCAGATATTAATTTACCGTATATACATCGGCAACAGTTTAAATAAATATTCATGTAATTTTATTGGTATCTATCTACCAGTAGCTGCCTCATTTCCCACCCTCGGCTTATATTCGAGTCAATACTTTTTCCCAGTTTTTTTGTGGTAAAATTAGGTACCTCGGCTTATATTCGGGACGGCTTATACTCGAGTATATACGGTAACCTCCATGGCGGTATTCCCGACTCTGACTCGGGGTTAATTTTCAGTACCAATAACCCCAAGCCACACTCGGGATTGCACAAAAGTGTCACTTACCTTGTCCCTACGAGCCCGCGGTGTCCGATGCCGGCATCTGACTTTTTGTTTCGTTTTCGCCGTCACAGCGGGTGGCGGAGCCGGTGGTAAATTCAAAAGTGAAAACATGCAATATACACAGAGTACACACAATACAATGTAATCTGATATAATTACATTTATGTATCAAACTATTTCACTTCAATTTTGTCCCTAGAGCTTTGTCCAGTGCCCTGCCTGCACTTTTCCTGTACTTTCTGCATGGAAACTTGAAAACGTCCATGGCATCCAAAAAGTGTCCCTTTAGGTCAAAAGCGGTTTTAGACCAGGAAGAAAACAGCGATAGTGAATTAGAATCACTTGCAGAATTGAGCGATAGCGATTCGTTGGGAAATTTGCGACGATTCTGCGACCGAGCTCAGTGATGTGCGAACTTGGTACTCTATTGACTGTGGGTTGGATCAGGCAGCGCCCCCAGAATTCCCATTTACTGGACCATTTTTTTTCTTATTATATTATAATGTTGTATAATTATTTATTATGTTATCATTTCTTATAATTATTTATTTATCGTGTTTCAAACTTTATCATACCCGGGATGTCTACTGGACTCTTGTTTGAACAGATATAGGGGAGTTATTCCTAAGATTTACTAAGAATTATGGGCCTACAATATAAAACAACAAATTGCCATGAAAAACAATGTACCGCGTTGGCATGCTAAAATCCTGCATAATCAGACCGCCAGGGACGTTAAAAAATGCACAAACTGTTATATTCCGGCGTCAAATCACAATTTGCGATTTTACCGGTTTTAGCTCACATTTCACAAATCATCTTCAAATATGCAGATGATATGGCGCATGTCGAGTGTGCATTACATGCACCACACAAAAAGTGTAAAAAAAAATATTATATATGTGGCCCAATGTGTTTGTGTATGTATACCCATGCCCATTACTTGTTTCCAAATGTTTTACTTTTTGAAAGAATTAATGTTTTTCATCTTATTGGATACCAATACAATGGTGCAGGGCATTCCTTATACCACTATGACTCCAAGTCCATTACCTGAACTACAAACTCAAAAACAAAACTGCTTCCATTTGGGTATCTTTGGGTACACTTTAACTTTACACAGGGCAGAGCATGAAACATGCAGCAAAATATGAGCCTCATAGGACTACAAAACTAAATTAATTTAAAGTGACATTAAACGCTCAGATTTCTTAACATAAACCAATACTGTAATGTGTGCCTTACTGTAATCCATGGTAGTTTCCCTTATCTTTTGCTGCTCTTCCTTTTAAATCCTTATCTCTTCTCATGCTGGGGGAGAACTTCCCTTTGCAGCTGAGTGCCTCTTCCTGTAGTGCTGGCTCAGGTTGTGAACCTTCACACAGACACCATGTATCCATTCCAGAGACAAGGCAGTCTGCTGCAAAACAGAAGTTCTGCCCAGCATGAGAAAAGATACGGATTTAAAAGGAAGAGCAGCAAAGAGAATGGGAAACTACCATGGATTACAGTAAGGCGCACATTACCGTATTGGTTTATGTTAAACAATCTGAGGGTTTAAAGTCACTTTAAGTGCACAGACTGTACCTTCTGAATTCCTGAAAACTCTTTGTTCACATCTTCCAGTTTACCAGCCAATTGTTCCACTGATTTTTCCAAATCTTTTAGTTTCTTTAACTCCGACTCCTCTTCTGGGCAGTTCTGTTAAATTGAAAAAGCATAATGTAACAGCATGTAACATGACAAATGTTTTACACAGTGGAAAAAATAAATTTTCTGCAAATGGGAAATAAGCAAGACCAAAAAAAAATCAGTAGGATTCCAACCATGAAACTATCTGTATGGCTGTGTATATTCACTCTGTACTTGCATGGGTTTCTTCCCACTCTCCAAAGACATACTAGTAGGTTAATTGGCTCATGTGTAAATTGGCCCTAGTATGTGTATGTAGGCATGTGCGATAGGAATCTTAAAAGGAGAACTATGAGGTCAGTGTTTTTCCCCATAGTTCTCCTTAGGGTAACGGGAGGACACAAACTAGCGTCCTCCCATTACCCTAAGCTCAGTATACCGCGAGATACAGCTCGCGGTATACTGAGACGCCGGAGCGGATCCCGACATGGACGTCGAGATCCGCCCAGCTGCGTGAGTGACAGCTGGCTCTGCCTATCTAGAGGCAGAGCCAGCTGTACCCGCCCCCTCCCCCGTCCGTTCCGCCAGTCAGCGCTGGCAGATCGGCTCAAACTTAATCTCCTCTTATCAAAGGAGCCAGGCCAAGAATTGGCGGCTAAGTAGTGACTGCAGCAAATCAGCTGTAGTCTCTGTTCAGGTATTCTGAAAATGGGAATATATTAGTATATAGCCAGCTTTAGATTGTAAGCTCCTCAAGGGCAGGGACTGAGGTGAATGTACACTATGTAATTCTGATGTAAATATGTGATCTGGGATTAACTAGTACAGGGCTCAAAATTTCAAGTCCTAAGCTACTAGCCAGGCCTTAAACGTTACTCGCCACCCTTCTTCTCCTGGTGATGGTGCTGGAGCAGCGAGGTTTCCTGCACGTCCAGCCGGCTCCAGTTGCTCTCTCTCCCGCGCAGCAGAAGCCGGCCAACTGCGGTTCGGCAGTCTTTCTCTCCCACCAATAGCAGCTGAGGTGGGCGGAGGAAACTGCTGTGGCCGCCGAGGAGCCCAAATCGAAGAGGGCACAGACAATGGCAGTGGAGCTTCTTGTTCGCTTCTCCCCGCCGCCGCAGTCTTAAAGTCAGAGCAGTCTTAAAAAGGCCCCCCTCCCAGTCAACATCTTTCGGACGTTATTAATCGGAGTTGCCCCACTCAGTATACCCGTTGCTTGCGGTCATATTGAGTGGGGCACTAAAATTAATAACGTGCTGGATTAGTCTGACCCAGAGGCAGACTGGTCCCAGGGGCGGGGTGGCAATTGCCCCCCAAGTCTCTCTGATACCTTTGCAAACGCCCCCCACTGCCGCCGTAAGCATTTAATCTCTCCCCTCTCGGCCGCTCTGCTCCTGCAGCGGCCAAGAGGGGAGAGATTAAGTACTTGCGGCGGCGGGGGGCGTTTGCAAAGATATCAGAAAGGCCTGGGGGGCAATTGCCACCCTGCCCCAGGGCCTAGCCCAACCCTGGGTCAGACTAATACAGCACGTTATTTATATGAGTGCCCCACTCAATATGGCCGCAAGCGAGGGGCATACTGAGTGGGGCAACTCAGATTAATAACATCCAAAGATGTAGACTGGGAGGGGGGCCTCTTTAAGAATGCTCTGATCACAGCGCTGAGCGATCCCTCTCTTCTCCCGGCCGCTGCAGCTTCAGCTCCATGAGGTGAGCACTCAGAGAGGCGGCGGCGATCACACATAACAGCGTTCCCTCTCTCTCCTGGCCGCTGCAGCTTCAGAGCGGCCTGGTGGAGAGAAGAGGGAGCTATAATGGGTGTGATCAGAGCCGCCTCTCTTAGTGGAGCTGAAGCTGCATCGGCCAGGAGAAGAGAGAGGGAGCGCAGAGAGCTAGATACGGCCCTGGATGGAACACTACCGCCACGGCAAGCGTTCGCTTCTGTTCTCTCTTCTCCTTCTCGGCCGCTCTAAAGCTGCAGCAGCCGAGAAAGAGAAAAGAGAACGGAAGCGAGCGAGCGATCGCTGCGGCGGTAGTGTCCCATCCCTGGTCCCGCCGGTGTCGCCAATTGCGAGGGGGCGAGTGGAACTTTTGAGGCCTGAACTAGTATATACACAATAGCATGCTAACTTTAGGATTTCTGTTCATTTTAATATCACAATTATGTGTATAGTGATCTAGTTTTTAAAATCTGAAAAATGATGTATGTTATTACCCCATATAAAAAGAATCAGTTCAGATATTACCTTCTTCCCAATCAGCATTATTTTACAACCATTTTGTACACCAAGGGCTAATAAAGTCTGTTCCATTTCCTTAAGGGATTTTCCTAGATAAAAAAAAAACAGAAGCTTGAATTTGCACATACCCATAATGGTGTGTTTTATCTGTCAGTGCAGTGTACCAACAGTACTAAATGATGGCAATATCATCTCATCTTGCTGGATGACATGTATAGATCATCAATGAAAATAAATTAAAACAAATACACATATACTAAGGCCAGGGCTACACCGGAAATTAAATCAATTTGCTACTGAGAAATGTAGATGTAGTCATCTCACTAGCAGCACATTCATGTCAGGGTGCTTCACAAGAGGTGACTGCCTCTATTTGTAGCACCAAATAAAAAAGCTCTGGGGGGAGGGCAGTGAGTGCACTTTGGCATACTTGCCTTGGGTGCCATAGAAGCTTGTTCCAACACTATTGAGAACTTTTAAATTAACATCTGACCATAGAAAATCTGCAGATAATTGTAAGGTGTATGGCCAGCTTTAGAGACTCCAAACCCCCCGACTAGCAAACACCTGGGTCTGCATTCAGATTGCATCCAGCATCAGGTCTAAATGTGGTTATAGCTCAAGAAACCCCTAATAGTCTGCCATTATTTATTATGTACTGAACTCCACATTAGCACCTGAAAACCAAAATCTCACTGTCACCTTTGTAAATGAGTCTCTGTGAGGCAAGTGGTACACCAGTGACTTTCTCCACTATCGTAGCCAAATCTTGAAGAGTCGGGTCATCATTTTCTTCTTGGGTCACCACCTGCAGTTTGTGCTTCTCACTTCCTGTAACAGACATTTGATATCACCATTACATTATTACTTTCAGATGCAGATTCAATTGCATCCGAGATGAACATTGTATTAATAGTTAATCAGCACACCTGTTGCAATCAGCAAAACTCATTCTCCAAGCTCATTGGAGAGCTTTAGCTCTGACTTTGTGTCAGACCTCTGCAGAGAAACCACTTATTTGTCACAGAGAGCAAGAGTTAATCCCTGCAGCATGTTGCCACAGGGCAGGCTTTACTACTCAGGCCATGGCTGCATTTTTAAGAAAAGTACTGTAAAGGTGCCTATACACCTTGTAATGATTGGACGAAAATTTCCGTCCGATGATCGAACCGTCGTACAATTTTCGTACGTTGGCCCTATCCTCCCCCGACCATCGCACAGTTCAATTAGCAGTCTTTAGCAGAAATCACCTGGACGGATTTCGTTAATTGACCGCACAAATTTTCGTTTGCACATGTGCAGTGTAGATCGTACGAATTTTGACGTACGGAAACGCCACCAACCTTTCGAAAATCGTACAATTGACCGAAGTTTACTAACCTGCTGGTTAGTCAAAAGTCGATTGGTTGTACACTGCCCATCAACCGTACGAATATCGGACGAAAACGCAAAATTGCATACTAAAAACAGCCGATATTCGTAAGCAGTATGGGCACCTTAACAAATTCTGTGATCCTGGCTAGAAATGTTGGTCTGCATTAGTGATGAGCTCTGGTTTGAGTTCACCCAAGCCCAATTTAAACTGTGACCACCACACCCCCCCTCCTGGCCCAATCAGTTGTGAAGAGGTACATTCTTTGCCCTGTCACAAAGAAGCGGGAAATCCCCCGCTGCAACTGCCCCCACGATCTACACTGGACATGCGCAGACGAAAATATGTGCGGTCGATCACCGCAATTCGTCCAGGTGCTTTCTTCTAATTACCGCTGATCCAACCTTGCGAATATCGGGGCAGGATGGGGCCACCGTACGAAAATCGCGCGACGGTTCGATCATCGGATTAAAAGTTTTGTCCGATGATCGCAAGGTGTATGGGCACCTTAAGTGTAATTTTAAAAACAAAACTTCAGGGAAGAAACATACTAAAAAAAATGAGTGGTTACCTTTGTTGTCTTTCATTGAGGCTGAGTATCCCTCCAAATCTGGGATCAATTCATGCCCAATCTCCACCCATGCCCTTTGCCTCTTTGTAATACAGATTAGGGATGAGCCTGGGCTTGGTGCAAACCCAGTTCACCTGAGTTCGCCCAAACCAGCTAAAAACTGTGACACACACACACACCCCCCATTGGCCCAATCAGTTGCGTAAAGGAGGATTCCCTGCCGGCTGACCTCACAGCTATATGTCACACAGGAGTGGGAAATGCCCTCACTACAACCGCTGCCACTGATTTGCGCCAAGTGGGGGGTGTCAGTCACAGTTTTGCAACAGCTTAGGCAAACTGGGCAAGTTCGGGCTCATGTCTAATACAACCTTTGATGTCATATAAAGTCTTATAAACTGTTTAACATCCAGGAAGAAAGGTCTTGCGTTCCCTATTTTACAGGCTCTAGGATTACTAAGAGAAGGAGACTGGTTGTAAGTTTACATAATGCACAAAAAAACCCACAATGAAATGTGCATTTTTAAGAGCGCCTGCCACCATAGGCTATGGTGGGAATTCTCATGTTGAGCATAGGAGAGCTTTTAGAATAGCGCTTCAAAATGCTCATATGTCATCCAGGGTTTACAGGAACCTGCTGACCCCTCCCTCCAATCTGAAAACAAAAGCAGCCGACACACTCAATGATGACATCACGGGGTCTCAGAACCAGTATTTCTTTAAAAACAAAATGATCCGATTGAACATTTTTAATTGAATGTTGATTGGGAGGAGGGGGGGAGAACAAGGAAGGGCATTATATGCATACACTACGTTTTAGCTTTAATACAACATCTGACAAAGATAAAATAAAACCCTTTTAATAAATACTAAGTACAAAATACACAATCCAACACACATCAGTCTTTGTGGACATTTAACACCCTATACTGATCATTACAGGGTACACGTTTCCTATCGTTCCAGCCTCAGGCAAGCGATAAAATGAAATGAGGTGTGACAGCTGTCAGAGAACTCCCAGCTCTTAATAAACATGTTACCATGTGTCAGGGTGATTGTCAGTCCTCTGTTGGAGCCCATGTCTTTAGAAGGCAGGGACAACTCTTGCTGGGAAAGATGCTTTCCAGTGTCACCCTCGCGTCCTGTGCCGGCTGACGTCACATCCTGTTGCAGCCCTTCTCCAGTTTCCCCTGACCCCGTAGCGGCCATGTTTGTTAAGGGCGAGTGTGGCTTCAGTTCTTTCAGTGCGAAGTCTCTTTATAATAAGAATTAAATATGACTCTGTATGGCTTTGGTAGATGTACAGGGATGGTGGGGGATTTCACGTCCAGGTGGCACCCTGAAAGAAGAATAAGAAGTTAAAAAGTTATTTCTAATTGTATGAAGTGATTGTGGACTTTTGTAATCAATGTTACTTGGATCTCATTCATACAGACGCAAATACAACAGTATGGGCATACACTGTGAAATACGCCTGCATTTGTGGTGTCTGGGAGCCCCAGCTGCTGCGTTTTTCTCCATAGAAATAGACAGAACATATTGTAAACGTGAACACGAATATCGGCATTAACATGTGCATGGGCATATGTTCCCGAACATGGAACTTTCACATTTTCAACCTATACCCATGTGCATGTAAACGCTGGTACTTGCGTTTACACACATGTATACCCACGTACAGCATGTACTGTCCATGCATTCCTATAGTCTTTGATTTAAAGCCTGCATCAGAATTAAGCCACCAAAAAAGCCTTCTTTCCTGAAGAGGGGCCTTTCATTTATGTTAGAGGCTCTGACATGACCTCCATTTCATCCACCAGATACGCATTTTACCCTAAAGATTGTCTTGTTTGTGGCCATAATATTAGCCAATCATCCTGAAAGTAGCCAAGTCTTTATTGGAACCAGGATCTCGTGCTGCTCTCCTTTCCAGACACCGAAGATTATCCTCACCCGCAGTATGTGGGCCATATAATCAGAACATATCTGATGGTCACAGCTTCAAGAATTCTGAAAGGCTATTCATAGTCCCTCACAGAGTGAGAAGAGGGCATCCAGCGTCAACACTCACACTAGAATAGTAGCTAGTTAAAGTATTCAGAAAGCTTACAATTTCTGCCAGTTTCTAGAAAATTGAGAGTTAATTCTACCAGGACTGTAGCCACATTTTGGGCAGTATATTGCAGTATGTCAGCAGAAACTATCAGCAAAGCAGCAACATGGTAATCATGGAATACCCCCATTTTTTACTACAGGATTAATCCAGCTTGTTTGATGATGGTTGAGTTTGGAAAGACTTCACTGGAGCAGTTTACTACTTCTGTTGTGTTGTAATAAATGATTTTGTTTGGGTTCACCCTCCTTTGTTGTACAAGTTAATTCCCATTGCATGTTGCCATGATGACCCAGGAAAAAAAAATGGTATACTTACCTTTTTGTAATTTTCTTTTCTTGGTGCATCCTGATGGCAGCCTACAGATGCCTACCATTGTGGTCATACTTGTTGAGAACTGTGATTGAACCTGACCGTCTCAAACTTATAAATAGCCGGGCTTATGGGGTTGAGAGGGCAGAGCCGCAACCCTGCTGCCATGAAGATGCATCTGGAAAGGAAAATGACTGAAAGAAGAGTATACAATTTTCTATTTTTTTTCAAAGTTAACCTACGTTGAGTGAAATTACTCTTCTGTGAGGTGTGGGAGCACCCCCGATGAACCACCCCCGATTAACTTATAATGCTCTGTGAATCCAGTCTTATGGGTGCATCTTATTCTAAATGTTTATTTGTAAGATAACGATTTTATACAAACAGTACAAAAATACATATAAAATCATTTTCAAATGTATGCATTTTGTTTTTGTATACCATTTACTTTTAGTAATATTTAGATCCCATATTGCCTCCTTGTGGTAAGCAGCAATGCTACTCTGACTGAGGATTGTTACCTGGAAGCTGTGAAACAATTCAAGCTTGCGAGTTAGAGTTCAGAGCATTTCCATTAAGATGTAACTGAGGGAAATGCATAGTAATCAGATCATCTTGCTTACATAGAAGCAGAACAATTTTAGACAGTTTTACAGATGGTGAAGTCTAGGATAAATGTATTTGTGCAGCTCATTGATGTTACGTCTTAGGCTTATTATACATGTTACAGTCTGACCGTACAATTCCTGTACAACTTTAGATTTACCAAAACCATGTAATATGGGGACCTACCTAATCTATCCATTCCATTTGTATCTAATCTGTCAGGCTTGTTGGTAGATCTAAAGGTGAGTGTACAATCAGATTGTAGCATGTATGGTGAGCCTTAGAATTGGGACAACTATTCTGGTGACTAAGAGAACAGTTCCACTTACCTTTAAGAGATTTCTCCTACTTCCTGTTGTGTCTACAAGATAGGAAGTAAATTTAAATCTCCCCCACAGGACTCAGACAGCAAACAAATACCTACCAGAGGTTCTAACCATTTCCAACTCTATCATAAACAAAATGGACAATTTGGGCTGTAGATATACTCTATGTTATAAAATATGAAAAGAAGGAGCTTGTAGAGTTTCCTGCACACAAGCCATGCAGTACCTGGTATTATGAAAGTGCTAGCAGTTCTACAATATTTGGGTAAAGTTTTATGCGTGTTAGTTTTAAGGTTGTTAGGAAAAAATTGGATTTTCACAATCAACATTCACAAGAGTACAGTCAATAATGTTGGCCTGTTTTCCACAAGTAGTTCCTAAACATATATACCTCTCTATGGTGGTGCAGGGAAGGCGAAGTGATGGAAGGTAGGAGAGAAAAAGAGAATGTGACAAGGATCCAATCCCATTCGACCTCAGCTTGGTTTAGATCCTGTTCAAGCAAGTATTATAGCAATAAAGAGAGCAATGGTAGTAGTGAGCAGTGTTGTGATAGCTAATAGGTTGATACCTTCATGGGTGTGTCCTAATAAAAAAGATAAATGTATTTTAGGATATTTTCTTGATTCATACACCCAGGGCTGGATTTCCCACAAGGCCAACCAAGGCACGGCCTCGGGGCAGCAGGGGTGTGGAATTCCTGTCTCCCGATACCCGGACGGGTAGTTGTTTTCTACCTTTAGCCCTGCTTTGGGCAATTTGTATGCAGCCTGCATACAGGGGGACGCATTGAGGAACCTGGCCTTGGGGCAGCAGAGAGAGTAAATCTGGCCCTGCATAAACCTATGGTCACTCTGTTCTCTCCACCATTCAGGTGTTCCATATTAGCACATGTACATGCAGCCTAATTTGTTTTTAATGCTGACCCCTCCAAAGTCTGAGTGCTACTATGCAAGGGATGATGGGAGGATGATATCAGGACAAATTCAGCTACTTATGCTAGCTGTATGTTAAAATACATGTAACTAAAATAGTTTTTTTTAATGTGCCCAGACACTTGCAGTCCCTGTACAACAGGGCTGTTAAAGGAAAAAGCAGTAAAAGGAGCCAATTAAGTAGTGTGCTCACAAGGAGCATGTTGATAGGAGGAGAAAGCAGAAAGAGATGATCTCATCATTGTGGAGCTTCTCCTTTCACTGTCCAGTCACAGTCAGGGAGGGGTCCAGGACAACCTAGGCTCAAAGGAAGTGGGTTGAATGATGCTGGATGTCAGACTGAGGACATCTAGAGGTGGAAAAGAAGTACTGTGGGTGACCGCTCTGGATTAAAGGTGAATATATGAGCAAAAGCTGTTTTTAGATGATCTTTTAATGGGCTATTCATTTCTATTTCTAATTTTAGCTTTAGTTCTGCTTAAATGTTCCTTCTTCTACCACTGGTCAACACAGATAAATATGAGAAATACTGTTGGGTTATATAGATTACGAAGTACTGATGGGGTGGTCATAATAATCTGGCCACTCAGTGTATACACAAATACACATCACATGACCTTCCTCCAGGAGGCAAGCCTCACTCTGAAACTTTACCCACTGATATCTTACCGGAAAGGTTTACTCAGAGTAAAGCTTTCAGGGAGAAAATGCCTCTCTTGCGGGCGTCAGGGAGCCACTATCTAATAGAGGGAGACTCCCTGAACATCAGGGAGATTTGAGATCCCTGTGTTTCTGTGTGTTATGGTACATGTGTAGAGCTATTCATTGTAGTGCTATAGCTATGATCAGTGTGTAGAGGAAAAGATGTACTGTGTATAAACATCGAATACAGCTTCTACATTTGCACCATGTTGAGCTTTATAGAAAATTCCTACACAAAGCTATTATAGTGCCCTTTTTAACAGTTTTACTGCACAGCAGCAAAGTAGATGTAAACAGTGTAAAACGATGTCATGGACATATATAGCTCTACCAGCCTACCGCTAAAAATACAAATTGTGAGATACAGAAATATTTGCAAACAGAAAATAAAGCTAGGAAAGATAAAAGTACACATTTGCCAAACTAACCACTTCAGAATTAGCATGTTACAGCCTCTTTATTACCAGGCCATTTCTCAGTCAGGGAGGTTGAGACGAAGGGGTTAATAGATGTGCAGAATAAGGGAGGTTAAAGTGTTAATGTGCAGGTCAGAGCAGAGATAGAATGCACATATTATAGGCAGGAGAAAAGGTGCTGAAAGGGTGATTTGAACCTTTTTCTTTGGTTGCTGCTGCAGCTTGTATTGATCAGGAGGAGCTAATGAATGGATGACTCATCCATTTATTAGTTTCTGTACCCTCCCCTGCCTCTGATGCAAGCGGGGAGGGAGGGCGTTGTCAGTGATCGATGTGATAACGAATCACAGTGATTACAGTAAAGAGAGCCAGTCCGATCAGCTCTGTGTATATAGCAGCGTGTCTCCGCTGTCTAATGACAGGAGTTAGGCGCATATTAGGAGTTTTGTTTCACGAAATGAATCCCATTTAGTAGCGTGAATAAATTGATATGAATCACCCATGTTGCCCTACCTAGCATATATTTAGATCATATGCTGTATTTGTAGACATGGTTCAATAGATGCAGATGTTTATTAACCCACAACCAAAAATTATACGGTATAGTAGCTTGCCAGTCCTTTTTATGTGGGGGCTGCATTAGTTTCCTTTAATTTCACCTGGTGATCCTGCCAGTAACACACTTCTTATCCTAGGGTGCCAACGTCCACTCACTAAACTGTTTCTATGGAGGAGAGGTGCTGTTATTCTGGGCTGCTCTCCTAATTTGGACCACAAAAAACCTCCTCTTCTAATCTTCATTATATAGGGAGGAGGTGTTTTGTAGTTAATTGAAGATAGGAACCCAATAAAAGAGATCAGGAAATAATTGACAAAATTGCAAAGAAGGCCAATTAAGAGATTTATCTTTTTAAAGCCCAAGCCCAAGTAGTTCTCCAGTGTTGAATTCAAAATGTGAAATATTTAGCTGTAGCAGGAGGCAGTTTGTTTGCCGAAGGGCTGGAGAGCGATACAATAATGAACTGTCTGCAGGCAACAGTGAAGCATGGTGGAGGTCCCTTGCAAGTCTGGGGCTGCATTTCTGCCAATGGAGTTGGAGATTTTGTCTGGATCAATGGTGTCCCCAATGCTGAGAAATACAGACAGATACAGTTGTGCTTAAAAGTTTGCATACCCTGGCAGAAATTATGAAATTTTGGCATTGATATTGAAAATTTAAAAAAAATGCCTTTTATTTAAGGATAGTGATCATATGAAGCCATTTATTATCACATAGTTGTTTGGCTCCTTTTTAAAATCATATTGATAACAGAAATCCAATCCAAAGCCTTGAAAATGCCAATCAGTACTGTTCAATCACTTATTAAGAAGCGGAAAAATTCGGGGATCTCTTGATACCAAGCCAAGGTCAGGTAGACCAAGAAAGATTGCAGCCACAACTGCCATAATTGTTCGGGATACAAAGAAAAACCCACAGGTAACCTCAGGAGAAATACAGGCTGCTCTGGAAAAAGACGACTGCCACAATACTGGAACAAAAATTAGCTGCATGGACGAGTTGCCAGAAAGAAGCCTTTACTGTACCAATGCCACAAAAAAGCCAGGATACAATATGCCTGACAACACCTCACAGCTTCTGGCACACTAACTTGGAGTGACTAGACCAAAATAGAGCTTTGGAGCGCTATGTTTGGAGAGGGGTGAATAAGGCCTATAGCGACAAAAATACCATCCCCACTGTGAAGCATGTTTGTGGCTGACTAATGTTTTTGGGGTGCGAGAGCTCTAAAGGCATGGAGAATCTTGTGAAAATTGATGACAAGATGAATGCAGCATGTTATCAGAAAATACTAGCAGAACTTTTTCGGCACGAAAGCTGCGCATGGGACGCTCTTGGACTTTCCAGCACGACAATGACCCTAAACACAAGGCCAAGTTGACCCTCCAGTGGTAACAGCAGAAAAAGGAAGAAGGTTCTGGAGTGGCCATCACAGTCTCCTGACCTCAATATCATTGAGTCACTCTGGGGAGATCTCATAACGTGCAGTTTATGCAAGACGACCAAAGACTTTGCATGACCAAGAGGCATTTTGCCAAGATGAATGGGCAACTATACCACCTGCAAGAATTCAGGGCCTCAGACAACTATTACAAAAAACTGCATTCATGCTGTGAATTCATGCATTCATTAATGCTAAAGGGGGCAATACACAGTATTAGGAACTAAGAGTATGCAGACTTTTGAACAGGGGTAATTTCATTTTTTATTTCTTTCCATGTTTTGTTTTACGATTGTGCCATTCCGTTATGACCTACAGTTGAATATGAATCCCATAACAAAGTAAAAGATATGTGTGTTTTTGCCTGCTCACTCATGTTTTCTTTAAACATGGTACATATATTACCAATTCTCCAATGGTATGCAACCTGATGAACACAACTGTACTTATCTTACTTGTTTGGTTGCAGGCTGGCTGGCAGGTTGAGGCTGGGGAATTTTTGTGTTTTGTATTGTTGTAAGCCTTCCCAATGTGCGCCCTGCTATAAAGGCCGGTTATAGATTCATGCATGTACCATTTTTTTCTAGTTTGTACTTATCCATCATACCTAACCATCAGGGAGGCATGTGATTGGCCCCAAATTTCTTCTTCAGCAGGGCAACAATCCCAAACATACAACCAATGTCTTTAAGAACTATCTTCAGCGTAAAGAAGAACAAGGAGTCCTGGAAGCGATGGTTTGGGCCCCACAGAGCCCTGATCTCAACCTCATTGAGTCTGTCTGGGATGGTATGAAGAGACAGAAGGATTTGAGGCAGCATACATCCACAGGAGATCTGTGGTTAGTTCTCCAAGACGTTTGGAACAACCTACCTGCCGAGTTCCTTCAAAAACTGTGTGCAAGTGTACATAGAAGAATTGATGCGGTCTTAAAAAGGCAAAGGGTGGTCACACCAAATACTGATTTGAATTTCTCTTCTGTTCATTTACTTTCCATTTTGTTAATTGATAAAAATAAACTATAAACACTTTACTTTTTTTCCTGAAAGTATTCTTACGTTACACCATTTTTTTCACACCTGCCTAAAACCTTTGCAGAGTACTGTAAATACCACTCATACATAAATAATAAAAAGGTAAAATTTCACAGGTTGTCATTTAAGGAAAGCTCCCCTTTAGGTATAAAACATTTACAAGCAAGAACGCGCTCATGAAGCATAGTCCAAACATGATATTTTTTATTAAGTTACATATTTTAGTAAGACACAAGCAATTTTTTTTGTATACCCCTATGGTCAGAATTGTAAAAAAAAAAAAAAAAAAAAAAAAAGGGAAAACTAAAAAAAAAAAAAAAAAAAAAAAATGGAAACATGTACAACATATGTTTTAAAAATGATGAAAATGAATGGTATGCAATACACCTAAATGCAGCAAGTTGTAGCTTTATGTCCTCTTGTTGCACTAGTTGTGTATCTGCCACACATGCACAGGATGCATGTTCCTCAGGATTGGTGGGCCAAGACACTGTATTACTGTAGCTCAATCCACCACTCATTCTTGTTTGTAGAAGTTTCCAATCAGCCCCAGTACTAGCAGGGGTCATCAGGAGCCTTCCAGTACATGTAATGGCTCCCATTTTATTTACGTGCAACATATTGACGTCAGCACACTATTGCTCCGACTTCCTCTCCTCATTATCTCTAGAAGGTTCACACATGTTAGGTATTTTGGTTTCATCCAATTTCTAATCCAAGTAGAGGGCTGGCATATCTGGCGATTGATCAATCCATGGTGATGGCAAATATGTAGTGCTATACAGGACTCATGGGTAGCAGAGCAAAGATCTCTTTCCAGTAAATCACAGTGCAACATTGAATATTTCTTCCCATGAAAGACAAGGTGCAGTAATTTGAGCCAGGGTAAAATATGAAATCCCAGTTTCTGATTTTTGTTCGGTTACACAAAATAACATTGTTAGATAAATGTAAAGCTGGGGGGGAAAAAAAAAAAGATGAAAAGACAGTTTGTAGACTTTAGCAGTTTGTACCAAGGTTTATATTTATGTAGCAGGGATCTGTGGTAGTCCAAATTCATCCACCAGCACACCATCCTGTAAACAACAAAGAAGAATTAGCACAAGACAGGATGACACTTACCGTTTCTACAGTCTCTTTGCGTAACTCATTGACAAGATAGATCTTAACCCATATTATATATCTATAGATATATCTATAGATATATTTATTAATTATATATATATACTCCAGCCAACTTTTCTTTTCAGATAGAGGGAAAGGAGTTGGAACCTCTTGCAAGATTCTAAGTTAGTCTGCCCAATAGAGACATTTGCCCTGAGATTCTACCCTTTCCCCATGCCACAACAGAAAGTGTAGGGTCATCTCCGTAATGGGAACAAAGAAATAAAATTCTTACAGAGGTTCTAATCATTTCCCTCTATCCAAAAACTGAAAGGTTTGACTTGGGTAACTAAGTCAGTTACCTTGTTTTTCGAATCACTGGGAACTCCCTCTGGTATAGCTGGGGAGGATGCTGCTTCATCTAAGTATGACGAGTCTTCATCAGCCAGCAGTTCATCTCCCAGTGCATCAAGCTCTGTGGTCAGATACAAAAGGTGAAAAACAATAATCAAAAATAAATTAAAAATATGGCCAACCACTTGTTTGCCAAAAGAGGCTTAAAGAGTTACTGACAGACTGAATAAAGATTCTTATATTATGATTTTATCTGATCTTGTGTGTTGAATCAGAATATAAAAATCCTGGCAGAACATTTTCTCTGACTGGCCTTTCAAGAAAGCATATATGTTATCATTGTACTTACTGAAACATCAGAATAAACAGGCAGCATGTAAGATAATCCTTTCACTCATAAAAGGGTAAATACTATATTCTAAATTTGTCCAAAAAGAATCTAAGCACTTGAATTGGATACACAGCAATATATACAAGGGTACCATTTTTAATAGCGTGCCATCTGTGGCAGCAATGTTTTAGAGGAAAGGTATTTTGTATTTTCAATGAATGCCTATTTTTGAAGGTATTTTGCAACATTTACTTAAAGGGTAAAAGGTACCTTCAGATAAAAGCCCAACGTTTTAGCTTTTTGATATATATATATATATACACACACACAGGAGAACTTAGAAAATGACACCAATCTGAAAGCATAATATCTATGAAGAATATCAACAGACACAATAGAGATATAGTGGTCCACTAAGAGGTGCAATCATTGTTACAGTAGCTAAACCGAGACCACTATGGATTGCAACTGCCTTCGTGGTCGAACAATTGCTGGCTTGAGGAACGCCTGTGCTACATGTTAATGCAATAGGGACAATGTGATTCCTGCAATATTTTACTTATAGTCTGGATTAAAGTAGGGAGGGAAATGTGAAGAGAATAGAAGAACAGGCATGGTAGGGGATACAGATGTAGGGATCAGCGTAAGCCAGGTCCTGTATATACGATGATATGCGAGAATGGAGACCTGTAGTTCGAGGGGCACTTACACATCATTATTTCTTGTATAAAAACAGGTTTTTGTATTCTGTGGATTGTTGAAATTACTTCCAGTCAAACCACTCATAAGAGTCAGACTAAATTTTCAAACCAGAAGCGAGAACCACCTTTACTCAGTTCAACATTACTTTATTGACCTTGCGAATTTACAGGCTAATCCCAGACAGGTCCATTTTCTTCCAAAACTGGGACCTCAGATGCATTATCTGGCTGCATTATTCAAACATATTAAAAGAAAACATTTATAGCTTTTCTGAGCAATGTCATTGTTGTGCAACATGAGGGGTCATCAGGGAGTCTACATTCAGTAATTTTTTGTGATACAGATCTGACGTGTATACTAAAGCCCCTTAATTTGGGAGCTGCCAAAAGATGTTTAACCCCTTAGTGATGAGATGCACTGTACGTTCCCGCCACTAAGTACCAAATGACTGATCACATACGCTGTACGTGCCCGCCACTAAGTACGCAAATGACTGATCACATACACTGTACGTGCCCGCCACTAAGTACCCAAATGACTGATCACATAAAACTGTACGTGCACACCACTAAGTACCCAAATGACTGATCACATACACTGTACGTGCCCGCCACTAAGTACCCAAATGACTGATCACATACACTGTGATCAGATGTGAACTAGTATGTTGCGCTTGGTTTACTTTATGATATAAATCACTTATGTGTTTAAAGATTACATTATCACAATGAAATATTGAAACAAAATCGCACGTAAGAGATTTCAACCAAGCGCAACATACTAGTTCACATCTGATCACACTGATACACATTGTTACAGCTGGTACTTTAATTTAATTTTATTCACCTTCCTAGCGCAGTCAATTTTGGATAAACTGATCGCATACACTGTACGTCCCCGCCACTAAGTGCCCAAATGACTGATCACATACACTGTACATGATCAGCTATTTGCAGCTCTGTAATGCTGGTAACCGCTGAGAATCAGCGGTTACCATTCATTAATGGATGCCTCAGTATTAAGGCTGTATGTATGTATGAAAGAATCAAGCTTTTTCAGAGACCCGACCCCTTTTAGGAATCGGGTGTCTGACAGTGAGAGCAGAACGGTATTTACAGCTTTGCCATCACTCTTTGACAGCTGGTATAGATTGGGATTAGGAAATCCCAATGTATACCGGCTTTTTTTTTTTCTAAAGTTTCACCAATAGAAACATTTAGCATCTTTTGCTAAAAACAATGTTGCAGGCTTCTGATGGTTGTGGGAACGATCAGAAGCCTTTAATGACATCTGAGCCTGAAATGCTGCAGGATCAATGTCTCTAAGGTTATTATTGGCTGTTCTTAAGTTTGAAGCAGCCTAATAATAACCAAAATGTATGAAATTATCAAGCAGAAATAGTGAGAATCATTCAGAATGACTGCTTGATATAATTAAACAAATAAAAAAAAAAAGTGTAAAAAAAATGAAATTATATAATTTAAATATATTTTTATACGATCATTAAAACCAAATGTAATCCCTTACAATGAAAATCTGCAGGTGAGCTGCAGATTTGTTTTTCACCCTAAGGGGTTGTTTTAATTTAACCCCCTCATGACAGTGATGTCCAAAAGTACGTTGGTGTCACTAAGTGTGACACTTAGTGACAGTGAATGCCAGGTGACCACTTTTAGAGAAAAGAAAGATTAAAATATGTTAGATTTTAATTTTATGCTGAGAAGTACAGAACATTTTCTAAAATCCTAGGGATGTGAGGTTTATCCAAATAAAGGACAAATACATTAATGTATGTATTGCATTTTTTTTTTAAGCTGTGCTATTTTTCCTAAAAACAATACTACAAATCAAAACTGGGGAAAAAGTGTTTTCCCTACGTTTTTTCCTCAATATTTTATTTGTCCTAAGTGAGGCGTTATGTACACATATGTGATATAAATTTTATAGCCCTATCTGTCCTCTAAAAAACAATATATAATATGTGTGGGTGCACTTAGTAAGAAAGTATATTAGATGTTACAAACAAATGACTGTTTTTACCTGCTTCAAGGTCATCCTCATCAATTTCTGGTGTTCCATAACTACGGCTCAGAGCTTCTTGGATTTCATTTGCATCCTCCATCATATCTTCCAGCTGATCCTGCAAATCCTGTGAAGAATATACAATCCTTTAAATTTAATTTTTTTGCCCCTCAAAGTCAACAAATAAAAGTTCCAGAGAACAGGCATCAGGCTTACCTCGATCTGATCAATTTTGACTTGCTTGTATGCTTTTTTCATTTCTTTGGCTCCTATTTTCATTGCTTCCACCTTAAGTTATCATATAAAAAACACAAAAATAAAGTAATTAAGTTTTTGTCTTAACAGTTTACATAACACCGGAAATGCAAGAGACGATAGATAAAACAAGCACATTTTCAAGACATACGTTATTTTGTTTTTTCATGCAAGCCATAGGACACACACACACACACACACACACACACCAGCTTTAGTTAAAAAAAACAGTGTTGCTAAAAATAAAAGGTTTAAATGTAAATTCTATAATTTGTCCTTTTTAAAATTACATTAAAATTATGATTTATTTTACTAAGCACTGCTCAGTTATTTGAAAATAATAATGTCTTTTTTTTTCCCCTCAATTTTGTATTTAAAAAAAAAAAAAATTAACAAACAATGTAATAAAAGCGAAAAAAGAATTGAAATATTAATGGTTAGAAAACAAACAAAATCCGCAAGTAAACAATAGCTAAGGGAAGAAGTTAATAAAAGGCTGATTAAGCCTAATTCAGGGTTACTAAGCGGTTAAATAAAAACCCTTTATTTAAAAAAAAAAAAAGAAACAAAAAACTTGTATCCCTTACACATCAAGGTTTTGGGAAAGCATAAAATAAGCATACCGTTGTTTTGGTATCTTTTAGTGACTGAATGGTATAATTGGCTTGTTCCATGTTGAAGGATTGCTGGTTTAAGTTATCTCTTTGCTGTTCATACCTGAAATAATAATATACGCACACACTTGTTAGGCCAATTTGAAGAAAAAGAAAACAGAGCACGTAAATAACATAGAGAAAGTGCAGAGCAATATTAGAAACCATTATATTGTATGATTTATTAGAAGTTTAGAAAAAATGTAACTACATGTGTTAGATGTGTTAATACAGTGCTAGCTGGGGTTCTCATTTAGGGCCTGTTCACACCATATGCAGTGCGTTCCGGCCGGAACACACTACATCGCATTGCGGCCGGCTCACTTTTTTGCCGGGCAGGAGGGGGTGTGGCGGGCCATTGAAGGGAATGGTGCCGTAGCCATGCCCTCCAACCGCAATGCGATCGCCCGCACGGGATCGCAGGGCACATTGTGCCTGCGGTCCGGTGCGGTCAAAATGCTGCCGGAACGCCCTGCATATGGTGTGAACAGGCCCTGACTGATCAGGTTGGGGGTTATATAAATTTATTGCTGGCTAGTGGAGTATACATTTTGTGTAGTTGGGGTACTAGAATAAATCACTGCTGGCCTTAAAACTAGAATATTGGGGAGAAGCAGCACAGAAAATGGTGAGCACAATGGGGAACCATATAAAAAGGTACTGTGTGTGAGAATTCTGTATAAAAATGACTTATGCCTGTTCACAAACTGGATAGAAAACCTGTTTAATCCCATAAGAAAATCGAAATCAAGCCTATAAGCCCTGCCTTATAGTATAAAGCAGTAATTCAAATCATTAAGTTAGGTTTAGCCAGTAACTTACATCCTTTTCTGTTTTAGAACCCGCAAGGCTTTTTGCTTGACCATATTCTAAAAGGACAAAAAAAATGTTTAGTGATAGTTCTGAATTGTCATAATGTACATACATCGAAGGCTAAATAACTACACAAAGTAGTTCTATTATAATGTTAAAAATGTATTGCACTTGTAAGAGGAAGAATATTAAACACATTTTGGGATTGTTAAATAAATGTATACTAAAATGGTTACATTTAGGAGAGTTGCAATAATACAGACCATCTAAATTTAACAAAATACACACATTTTTTTATACAAAGAAAAAAAGAATACATTGACATATAGTTTTTGAACATTAGGTTTAAAGTGACCTTGTCAGGGGGGTCAATAAAATTATAAAAGCACTAACCTGTGAAGAAAACAGCTTCACACTTACATGTTCATTGGCCAATTTTACAGAAACTTTGCTCTGAAGCAAGGTTCCCATCACCGATCTGAGTCGACTCCTCGGGCTTGTCAAATAGCAAATCTCCCCCACCACTGGCCTCTGTTATTCCTCCTGTTGACCTCTAGTCATTGCAGGAGACGGTAATGATGTAAAAGTTGGCGGGAGGAACCAAAGTGGCCAGCGGGGAAAATACAATTTCACACAACCCGAAACGTGTAATTGGATCAGTGTCGGAAACACTGCTACTGAGTGACGTTTAGCACATGGCCAGATAGACAGGTAAGGCAGGAGTGGACAATTAAATATGGAATTAATGTGTTGGGTTTTTTTTTTTAAAAGAGCCAGCTCTATTGACAACAACCAGAGAAACCTCCAAAAGTTGGACACCAGCTATAATTTTTAAGGAGCACTGGCTACCTGGCTCCTGGGATTTGTCCACTCCTGAGGTAAAGTATGAAACCGTGTTTTTTACATGTTAGTACTGATGTAATATTGGATAGAGTGGTGAGTGGTTAGAACCTCCGTTGGGTTTTTATTACTGTCCAGGCCTCCTTTTGTTTTGCGTGCTTCATTTGTCCTAGTGACCATTGTCACTGACAGGTAAGCAAAATCCAAAATTTTGAGTTGTCACGGGGACACCCGTTTCATTGACAACTCTCTACGAGGGCATTTAATTAACTTTGAAGAGATTTCCTTAAAAGGGATATTATAGTCAAAAGGGCTTTAAGCTATTTCAGATGCTGATTAAAGTAGAACTATGGGGTAAGTGTTTTTCCCCATAGTTCTCCTCAGGGTCACGGGAGGACATAAACTAGTGTCCTCCCGTGACCCAAAGCTCAGTATACCGCGAGCTACAGCTCGCGGTATACCGAGACCGCCGCAGCCGGGACGGATTCCGACATTACTGTCGAGATCCGCCCAGCTGCGTGATTGACAGCTGGCTCTGCCTATCTAAAGGCAGAGCCAGCTGTACCTGCCCCCTACCCCGTTCATTCCTCCAGTCAGTGAACCCCGTTCATTCCTCCAGTCAGTGCTGGAGGATCGGAGCAGGGAGGGGGGGTATCCCTGCAGGGAGCTGTGAGCGACAGACACGGCTCTATGCAGGGACAGGTTCGAGAAGTGAGCTCACTTCCCGATCTACTGAGCCGACATGCGACAGTTTCATTGTCACACGTCGGCTCGAACTATGAGGTTGAGAGAAAATCACTGACCTCATAGTTCTCCTTTAAATGACTAGCAATGGATGTTGCTCCTTGATGTTTGAAAGCTTTAGTATCTCGCAGAATTAGCTGGTTCCCTGATAAACTGTTTTAAAGTGTGTGATAGTAAGCTGTGTGTCCCCACAAACACCCAGACACAGCAAGGCAAGCCACTCCCCTCCTCCAAGCTAGTAGACATCTGCTGGAGACTGTGCTGTTCATTGTGATCTTGTACTGGACAGGAACTTCAGGAAAGCTGAGCTGAGAGAGTTGGAACAGCTGTTTGGAAACATAATGACTAAGTGCTTGGGCAATAAATACTTTGCTGGGCAATGTATATTTGCTTAGTCTGGATTCATTACTGAAAAACGTTTGAGCGTTTCATACTGCTTTAAACTTCCTGTTCTGTCTTCAGGGCAAATGTGATCAGGAAATCTTGCCAGGAGGGACACAAAAAAAAAAAAACTGACAGCAAAAAAACTGACAGGTTTGCATTTCCTACTCTTTTCAAAACAGTAAGAAAAAAGGTTTTTGCTTTAGATATACTTTAAAACAATCAAGATCACAGATGTGTATGAGAACTTCTAGGAGTGCGACAAACTGGTATAACTGGATTGACCTGCCCTGTTGTAGAATTAAAAGGAGAACTATGAGGTGAGTGCTTTTCACTCACCTCATAGTTCTAGCCGACCTGTGACAATGAGACTATCACAGGTCGGCTCAGTAGATCGGGGAGGTGAGCGAACACATACCGGCGTTCACTCACTTCTCGATCCTGTCACGGCTCTCTGCCGTGACAGGGGAGGGGCTGGATTCCCCCCTCCCCGCTCCGATCCGCCAGCGCTGACTGGCGGAACGGACGGGGAGGGGGCGGGTACAGCTGGCTCTGCCTTTAGAGAGGCAGAGCCAGCTGTCAGTCACGCAGCTGGGCAGATCCCGGCACAATTGTCGGGATCCGCTTCAGCGTCTCAGTATACCACGAGCAGCAGCTTGCGGTATACTGCGGCGTCTCAGTATACCGCAAGCTACAGCTCGCGGTATACTGAGCCTAGGGTGACGGGAGGACGCTAGTTTGTGTCCTCCCGTTACCCTAAGGAGAACTATAGGAAAAAGCCTTAACCCCATAGTACTCCTTTAAAAAAAAAAAATTTGATATCTACACTTCACAAAAACATTCTGCTGAAAAGAAATATAGCCCAAAACAAAAAGCAATTTCAGAAGACCTCAGTTGTTATTGTCCAGGCTGAAAAACCTGAAAAGGGTTACAAAAGCTTCAAGGATTCCTTTAAGACTTTGGCTTGGTTGGTAAATCTGGTATATGCAGTGCAGTGTAGTGAGGAATGCAAAGACCTATACACAGGGAAGGAAAAAAAAGCAGCCTCTCAACAAATGAATGGCCCAATATAGGAGGTGGACAACTGGATCATAAGAGGTGTGAATGAGGCCTTCTACCTCAAACTGGAACGGCCATCCCTGAACAGGGGTAGGGGCCTTTCACAACATCTCTTTTTCAAATAGAATGCTGGTTTAACATCTTTACCCCAGCAGTTTAAAAACAATTCACGTCTTCAACCATGTGAATCAAGTGATTGACACCTATGCAGAATGCCACCAGTGGCATTCTGTGACTAGAACAGAGCGGATCCACAACTTTCACAGCTTCCATCCTCTCTTTGGACAATCAACATCTTCCCTGACAAATGCCACTGTCAGGGCTATTCACAAAATGGTGAAGAGTTTGGAGAAGGCAGGAGAAGTGAACAATCTAGGACAAAATAGCGGATTTTGGAAACATTCTCCAATTCAGCTCACTTTACACTTACGCTATGTTGCCCTAGATTGTTCACAGTATGTCCACTTGTCCGCGTTCTCCAAACTCTTCACCCTTTTGTGAAGAGACCTGCGTGACCTGTGTAGATATAAATAGGACATGTTCCTAATACTCATTAGAACTGAAGAAGCAGCTTAGATAAGATACTAAACTTTTTTTTTAAACATTAGAGCCCAGTAGAATGTGACTACTACTACGGTAGCTATAACAAGACCTTGGAAAATGAGAACCCTTGCAGACACATAACAACAAACTTGACAATAACTAAAGAAACTCCATATTTAAGGTCCTGACCTTAACCCCAGTGAAATTCTGTAGAGTGCTCTGAAACAGTGCCAAGATACTTGTTAGCCATAGTACATGTCTAATCAGCAACTAGAGGGGTGTCAGCAGTGTATGCTAATAAATGTGGTTTGGCTGGTACTAAGCGTAGGGGTTCACATACATTTTCCATCCATTATCTTAACCATTTTTTTAATAAATGTTCTTGGATAAACAACTTTTTTTGTACATTATTTTTTTTTAAAAAAAAAGTTGTTTATCCAAGAACATTTATTAAAAAAATGGTTAAGATAATGGATGGAAAATGTATATGTGTATGTATATGTATGTGTGTATGTATGCGTGTATGTATGTATGTATGTATGTGTGTATGTATATGTGTATGTGTATATGTGTATATGTGTGTATGTGTGTATGTATGCGTGTATGTATGTATGTATGTATGTGTGTATGTATATGTGTATGTGTATATGTGTATATGTGTGTATGTGTATATGTGTATATGTGTGTATGTGTGTATGTGTGTATGTGTGTATGTGTGTATGTGTGTATGTGTGTATGTGTACAGGGCTTGAAAAATTTGGCGGTGTCTCACCAGTCAGTCAGAAATTTCACCAGTCAGCATGACCGGACTATAGCCTTGCAATATATGTTAAAAAACTTTTGGGGACAGATAGAGCTTTGTTGTTTATTTTTTTTTTACTTTATAATGAAGAAAGTACCATAAATGTAAAAAAAAGTGTA
>NW_017306627.1:513550-544415 GCF_000935625.1 Nanorana parkeri | reverse complement strand
GATATATATATATATATATATATATATATATACACACACAGTGAATGTGACATTCATTAACTAACTATTCACTGCAGGTGTATCTGGCGCATGTGTTTTAAATTACAGTGATTTGATTCACCCTCAGTGAATGTTTGGCCAATAGCACATTCTCTCCTATATAAATATGACCCCAAATGTTTTCTAAGTCGCTGTTATTCACTTCAAGGCTTAAAACAAAGTGAAATCTATTTAATATATGTTGTTCATTGAAAACTTCACACTTCAAACCTGGCAGCAGGAAAATGTAAGGCATGCAAGTGGAGCAAATATTTTGTCAATGACAGGTCATGCTTGCTGCATGACTCCAGTAAAAGGTGTTGACATTCAGATACATAGTATGTGATCTTTATAACTGCTTCAGAACAGGTAACGTGACAAACACACCTAATTACTCAGCAAAATGGTACGTATGAAGCACAGACCAGTTGTAAGAATCAATACATGCAGAACACTTTTTTGTTGTAGCTAGGGCCTCGGATAAAAGGCCCAAAGTAGAACACCGTGTGGATATAAATAAATATAAAATGAAAGAAGTTACTCTATTATAGAGCATATATTAGCATAACACATATGTGAGCATGAAAGCTTATTTAATCTTATAAATCATTATAGTGCACTGGAGGAATCCCAGCATTCTTGAACTGACTGGTTCTATGTCTGTAATTTCACATGCATTTAAGGCCTACCGGGGGGAAAAAAAAGTTTAGTCTAATAATTTCTGCACATAGATACTGTATAGGGTGCAATCACTAATCTTCTCACCTCCAGTGCCTCCCATCACATTTAAGAACCAATAGAGAAAGCCCGTCTTACAGAAAAAAATATGAAATATACATATAACATGAGTTGCCTATATTTCCGGATCTACAGATCATTTTGACATATGGACTTTATTTTTGATTATATGCTCAGTTTGTAAAAACTGTGGACATTGGAATAGGAACTCTGTACTAAACAAAGCTGACATTAAAGCATGAAATTAAAGAGTTTTTAAACCCTCAGCATGTTTTTGCATATATCTACAGCTAGCAAGCAGTAGATGTATGCAAAAACTTGCGTATATGCAAAAAAGCAACAAAAAAAAACACCTTTTCAAACAGATTTAAACTTACCTGTGTCTTCGGCGCGCGCTCCCGTCCAAACATCTGAAATTTCGGGCGGCTGCAAATCTTGGGGCGGGCACATGCGCAGTTCAGATGTTCGGCCGGGAGACGGGGAGAGACACAAGGTAAGTCTATGGAGCAGCGTGCACCCGCACAGACTCCATGGGACATGAGAGAAGAGGAGGACAGAGGAGTTAGCGCTGGATCGGAAACCCGCACCAGCGCTGGAGGGACATCTAAAAACTACACTAAAGAAGATGATCGGATTAAGGCAAGTCATTACACTAACATTGGGGGGGGTGGGGGAAGGGAATTAGCCTTTAATGTCACTTTAATCCCTCTTATGACACTGGCAACATTTTACATTGAAGAGTTGTCCATGCAGAGAAATGGGTGCTAGGTAGCTCCAACATTTAACACTTTCCTTTGTATCCAAGCTCCAACCATTAACAGAGAATTGCTGAAGAAATGAGTTTCTAACAGAGGTATTGCACCTACCTTAGATGGACCTTCCCTCATCTTCTTCATCTGGTCTTTGTACTTCACCAGTTCTGCATCAAGCCGTGCTATTTTTTTGTCAATCGACTCTGCTCTGCCATCAACCTTTGGGAAGAAGTGAAAGCATAAAATATTTGTTTATAGTTTTCTGGCAATATTTCACAATCCCTGCATTATGAAGGTTCAAAGTTTTGAATAAGTGGTGCCTTGGATAGTCTAACAACCACATGGTCTTCTTGGCACCATGATAAAAACACTCGACCTCAATTATCAAAATGTCTGAAATAAGAAATATCTCTGTTGGCCTACAGCAACCAATCAGATTAAAGGTGCCCACACACCTTGCGATAATCGTACGATAATCACGGGAAATCCCTCTGCTACTGTAAGGTCGCACGACTTTTATCTTAGGAACATGTCCGAAAACCCGCCGAGAATCGTACGAGTTTCGGCGGGTGTGTAGCATGTTCGTAAGATAAAAGCCGGACGGACCGGTGTGCGCAAGCGCACACTGCCCGTTCAGCATTGCGGTCATCGGAAGCCCGCCCCTCACCGGGGCGGGCTTGCGATCATCGCAAGTACTATCTGTCTGTCCAATAGGCAGATTGTACGTTTTTTTTATTACCTTACAACCATCGCAAGACAAAAGTCTTGCAATGGTTGTAAGGTGTGTACCCAGCATTACCCTTTCATTCCTTCCAACACCGGTCTAAATTTGACAAAAGGCTATAGGGAACACAAGTAGATTTCAATTCATGCACTCTGAAGTCCAATTATATGCTCATGCTACTATGAACAATAAAGTGAACCTATAGTGCAGTCAAGTATATCAAAGTATATGAATAATAAGCAGGGAAATACCTTTCCAATAACACATAGCTTCTTTTTTTCTCAGGCTGAAAAAGCAGCACCAAAAGGTTGCTGGCTGAGGAAGCGATTTCCTTCCAGCAGATCTTGCCCAGCATGTCTGATATCTGAGTGCTTGCACGTAAATTAAGGATTTCAGTAATACAGAGCTTTGTTCTGGAGCAGCTTGCCCTGCTGGAGTTAATATGGCTGTAGCCACATCACTTTCCGGCCTTTAATGTCGCAGCTGAACTGACAAGTGTTTTGTAGTCCATTTCCTGAAGTGCGATAACCCTCAACATAAAGAATCCCATTAATTTCAATGGTGCCCATTCACATCTGAGTGCTGTGTCGCTTTAAGCTCGTAAAAGTACTGTTCACTTTTTTGGGGGCAGAAACACTTGTTTTGGGCCCAAAATTATTATTATACAGGATTTATATAGCGCAAAGTTTGCACAGCGCTTCCAATATAAGGAAGACATTACAATCACAATACAATTCAAGACAAGATGGTAAGGAGGGCCCTGCCCGTGAGGGCTTACAATCTAAAAGGGGAGGGGGGGAAGTGATACATGAGGAGGGAGCTGCGCGGGGATGAATTGTTTGAGAATGTGATGGTTCAGTGGTTAGGTAGAGGTGGGATAGGCTTCCCTGAAGAGATGAGTCTTAAGGGATCGCCTAAAGGCAGTCAGAGTGGGAGATAGAAGGACAGGTTGGGGTAAAGAGTACTAGAAGATGGGAGAGACTCTAGAGATTTCCAATAGATTTCAATTGGAGCGCCTGAAAAAAATGCTGCAAAATCACCTGAAAACACTGACACTCAAGTATGAATGGGGGCAATCAAGTGAAGATCAGCAGCTTGAGCAGTGAGACCGGAAAGCGGTAGTTCTAATTTCTGCAGACAGTTCTTTTTTATAGTGGGAGTCATTTTAATTTCATGTAAAAATAGATGGATTTCTGAACACATTCTAGAAGTAATGTCAAATTTGGTGCACTCAGCAAAAATCCACCATCCTGCTTCTATCAATGTTCAGGCTGGTGTAATACCAGAGGTAGGCAACCTCGGCACTCTAGTTGTTTTGGAAGTACAAGTCCCATGAGGAATAGCTAAACTCTGTCAGCTACAGGCATGACTGCTAGAGCCAAAGACATGATGGATTTCTAATTTCACAGCAGCTGGAGTGCCAAGGTCATCTACCCCTGGGTTATACTATCAACCCATCATGGAATAAAGCCCCTACACCTGCCCCAAAAAGTGTGTCCTACACATTAAAGAGTGTCTTATGCGTTACCCGAAAATGTGCCCTACGAGGTACTTGTACTCAAAAGGGTGTGTTCTACGATGTACTCAAAAGGGTGCCCTACAATGTTCTTATACCCAAAAGGGTGCCCTACATTGTTCTTATACCCCAAAGGGTGCCCTACAATGTTCTTATACTCCAAAGGGTGCCCTACGATGTTCTTATACTCCAAAGGGTGCCCTACGATGTTCTTATACTGCAAAGGGTGCCCTACGATGTTCTTATACCCCACAGGGTGCCCTACGATGTTCTTATACTGCAAAGGGTGCCCTACGATGTTCTTATACCCCACAGGGTGCCCTGGGATGTTCTTATACTCCAAAGGGTGCCCTGCGATGTTCTTATACTCCAAAGGGTGCCCTGCGACGTTCTTATACTCCAAAGGATATCCTACGCTGTACCCTAAAGGATATCCTATGCTGTCCTTAAAAGGTTGTCCTATGCTGTACACATTATGTGAGAAGCTTGAATGTCTGGGTGATTATATATTTCTAAGAGGCCATCAGAGGCACAAGGTGGAGTAGTGACTAATGAGAGAAGGATTATGTCACCTGAGAGCACGACTCATAGTCACAAGACCCACCAGGAAGCAGTATCTGTGTCCTGGGTTTCTACATGAAACAGGCCCGTCACAAGCCCAAACAGGAAGTGTACAACACACAGACATTAATGAGCCCGTCCACACGCAGGGGGAGGGAGGGTTACTATGGAGTCTACACGGGATGACTGCCATTGTTTTGGGAACGGTGGGAGGTCTTAGTAGAGTGACAGGTTAGGCGATTCTATGGATAGCATCCCAGACCAACTGACAGCCAGTGTGCCCCCCCTTCCATACCAGTACAGCCCACAATAGTGGCAGATGACAGCCATTGTGTACTATGTGTGAGCTCCTCTATTGTGTCTGCAATGCCAGTCACTTACACTTCCGATACAGTCCGTCAGGTTGGGCGGAGGGCCTTTTGCCTTTGATTTCCCAAAGATTCTATTCATGGTATCCAAAGATCGTAGAATAAAGACTAGTAGAACAATCCGATCCCTTCCAACCGGCCGCCCAAAACAAATATCACCGACCTCGGAAGCTTCAGCGAAACTGAGCGAGAAGTGCCGGCCCCGTGACGTCAGCACACCTCAAGCCAGTAGGCGGCCACCAATACGAGCGACACCGCCCACCGGAGACCTGTGTGATGAACACTAGGGGCACACGTGAATCTTATACCTCGGTGCTGTAAAGGCGCCATTTTGTCAGAGACAAACTAGGCTATTATTCAAAGCAAAGAGATGTTAACCTGGAAAAACAGTTTATAGACCAACAAAGACGTGGTACACGGTGTGGAGACAGCTGCGTGTGACTAAATTGTTTAAAAAAAAAGTGCTTTGCTGTTTTTGGCAAAGCAAAAGATTTGCTTTAACCTTCCAAATTCCTAAGTGTCTTTTCATGACCTCTGTTTCAGAAAGCGTATTGGTGGAGCGCTGAACCATTGGACATTGGTTAAAGTGACACTAAACTGAAAAGGGAGGGTGGCTACTTTTGTTCCCCATGGTCCCTGGGTGTTGTAGTAGTCACCGTTCCAAGCTCGCTCCCATGTAGGGTTGCCACCTGTCCAGGATTCACCCTGACAGTTCGGGTTTTGAATGCTGTGTTCGGGTTTCGCTTGAAGAAAAGGTGGCAACCCTACTCCCATGATGGACTGCAATCTTATTACTTTACAACACACACAGGGACCATGGGGAACAAAAGTAGCCACCCTCCAGAAGGAAGGACAGTATCAGCGCCAAGTCAGAGATGATGTGAGGATCTACAGCCGAATGATACACAAATAAGATACATTTTTGTTAATATAGACATCTCAACTTTCCGGGAGTCTCCCGCTATTAGACAGCGGCTCCCGGACACCTGGGGGAGAAACATTTTCTCCCGGAAAGGTTTACTCTGCTCGATCTAGCAGAGTGAACCTTTCTCTGCTATTTTTTTTTTTCTGGACATCGGGGCCGTCGGCCTCCGTCAGTCAGAAGAAAAAAAAACCAGCATAGGAACAAATAGCTAGATTGCTATTGGCTATTGCAAATTGAAATAGTCAATAGCAGACTAGCTTTTGCACCTGCCCACTGCTACTGTCAATCAGCAGAAGTGGACCTGAAGTTCTCCATCAGGCCCTCCTTTACTGACTGACAGCAGCAGAGGGCGGGTGCAATAGCTATTGGCTATTGAAAATAGAAATAGCCCCCCCTGTACTGACATTACGGACATTACAGACTGGCCGACCGTCACTATCAGCACCCATCCCCCCCCCTCGGGGGCTGACATTATGTGCCGCCGCAGCCTCCCCATCAGCACAAGCCTCCCACCCCCCGGGGTGACATTATGTGCCGCCGCAGCCTCCCCATCAGCACAAGCCTCCCACCCCCCGGGGTGACATTATGTGCCGCCGCAGCCTCCCCATCAGCACAAGCCTCACCGGAGCAAGCAGTCAAAGCACCGTCGACCGCTGCCTGGACACCGCCGAAAGCCTGCCGTGTCCACGTTCACACAAGCCGCCGTCCTCGTCCCCGCCGGCCGTCCTCGTCCCCACCGCTACGATGGCCTCCGGTTCTCTCCCCTTCTCTCGACCACAGCAATTGCCGCCCTCTGGGAATTTGCCGCTCCAGGCAAACGCCTTGTTTGCCTCACGGCAGATACGCCCCTGGGGATAGCCTGTGCAGAGGTAGGCCAATGAGGAGGGAGTTGCAATAGTCAAGATATAACAAGTGAGTGGATGAGTAATTTTCCTTGGTGAGGAAGAGACGTATTTGGAGATGTTATGAAGGTGAAGGCGGCAGGATTTGGATAGTGATTGGATGTGGGGAAGAAAGGTGAGGTCCGAGTCAAGGATGACACCTAGGACCTTGGTATGGGGGGAGAGCTGAATTGGTATGGTACCTTGGTATGGGGGGAGTGTTAACAATCTCAAGGAAAAAGTTGGGGGAAGGCGCACGGGTGGGAGGAAATAACATAAGCTCAGTTTTTGAAAGATTGAGTTTTAAGAAGTGTTGTGACATTCAGACTGATATGTCAGTTAGTAGATTAGTGACACGCAAGGACACTGAGGGGGTGAGTTGCGTAGTATTCAGGTAGATTTGAGTGTCATACCATAGAGATGGTATTGGAAGCCATGTGAGGTTATTAACTGACCAAGAGAGGATGTGTAGATAGAGAAGAGAAGGGGTCCAAGGACAGAGCCTTGGGGGACCCCTACAGAAAGAGGAAGAGGAGGGGAGGAGTTAGATTTGTAGGTGACACTAAAGGAGCGCTTAGTAAGAGGAGAACCATGAGAGAGCAGAGTCTTGTAGGCAATGTGAGTGGAGTTTTTTGAGGAGGAGCAGGTGGTCCACAGTGTCAAAGGCAGCAGAAAGGTCTAATAGCAAGAGTAAGGAATAGTGGCCATTGTTTTTAGCTGTTAGTAAGTCATTAGTGAGTTTTAGGAGGACGGTTTGAGTGGAGTGTAGGTGGCGAAAGCCAGATTGTAAGGGGTCGAGAAAGTTGTTATCAGTGAGGTGGCGACTCAGGCAGCTGTAGATAAGGCATTCTAGGAGTTTTGTGTTGAATGGGAGTAAGGAGATTGGTCTGAGATTGTTAAGGTTGGTAGGGTCCATTGATGGTTTTTTGGGGTATCGGGGTGACCAGGACATGCTTCAGAGGGTAGGGAAAGATGCCAGTAGAGAGTGAGAGATTGAAAATGTGAGTTAGAGAGTGTAGGATAGAGTAAGAGGGTGACTGAAGTAGTGGTGAGGGAACAGGGTCCAGGGGCCAAGTGGTGAGGTTGGTGTTAGCGGTGGGGGACATAGTAGAGAGTTACAAGTGGAAAAGAGTTGACGAGGATTGGATGAGAGGATTGAGGTGAACTTCCAACCTCCTCTGTATGGATCCCACCCTCCCTGGATTAGTGTCATTGGTTTCTATTTTGAGGCACCCTGGTTGAGAAAGGCTGATCTAGACAACAAATCTGAAGACATAGTCAACTTGTTTTGGGGGCTCACAGATCCCCCTTCATCAGGGCTTGTGTGCTGCCAGTTATTTAGGTACTGTATACTGGACAGTGAGAGGTATAAAACAAAAACTTGCCGACATTTACACCTGAACATAGTACCATTGAAAATAATAGGATTCTTTGTGTTGAACGTTGCCGCAATTCAGGAAATCTGCAGGTGTTAGAGAGATTTGGGAGCCAGTCTCACATTTATTGTTCTGTAACATTCATTTGTTTCCCCTTATTTCTCTATGTGTCACATTAATATCCCTTCATCCCCACATTAGTCACTTTATTTCATCTTGTATCACAAGTATCAGTATCCCCTCATTTCTGCATTTTCAAATAAATGTATAGCCAAACTTTTTTTCTATTTAGGGAATAGTTAAGACCCCCATTGGTTCATTTTCTGCTGTGTGTAGGCTCATTTCACAAAGTTTTAACACACAAAGAAGGATATAGTTTTGTAATTTTAAAATAAGTACTCTTATCCTGGCATGTTAACTTTGTGAATTGAGGTTTGCGTCCTGTTTGGGAGATTTCCCTTCACTTCCTGTCCAGAAGACACAAAGGGAAATTTCGGCAAAGTGAGGTAAATTTTTCTATAAGATAGTTGAAAGATTTGCGGTTCATCTACATGAACCGCAAATCTTTCAACTATCTAATAGCAAAATTTACCTAGACAGGTGTTGTTTTCCTGCAGTTGATGTGCATTTGGAGCACAGGCCAAATACAGGACAGCAAAATCCCAACACATGGCGGGTCAGAGGCTGCGTTTAACCAGCTTTGTGTTGTGTTTCCTTGGATGCAGTGTATCCCATTGCGGTGCGTTTGCGGTGCGTTTGAACCGCAGGTCAAATGCAGCCTATTCTTGTCAAACACTGCATTTTCCATTCAAATGCAGCTGCATGTGTTTGAACAGAAAGTGCAGTGTTTGGCTAGAAAGCTCACCAACATGAACCCTTAAGCTGGCAATGCACCTGTCAATTTCTTTTGTTCAACACGCGGGCTGAGCGGAAGAAATTGACGCAATTCCTCCATCAACACAAACAGCGTGTCGATGGAGGAATCGCCACTGTTTTGCATTGTATTCTTACAGGTGCCGACAGCACCTGTAAGAATACCCGATCAGAGCAGGCAGCTCATTGGCCGCCGGCACTGATTGTACAAAGATTTTCCAGCCAGCTCCTTCGATAAGCTGATCAAGGAATGCCGGCTGAAAGGGAGCCGACAGCCCCATACACTGGCCAAATGTTCAGCCAGTGTATGGGCACCTTAACCCTCTCCTGTTGCTCTAGTGACAACTGTAGCATTGGATTTTTACTTTTTTTAGAACATTATTGAACTGTCACAAGTGACATTTCATTAAGTTCCATGGGCACCGTGTGGTGTGAGGCAGTTGTACCACACCGCATCCCGATGTGCTAAAAAAAAGTACTGCATGTAGAGTTCTTTTTCAGCGCACACCAAAATAGTTGTGTGAACCATGCTCATCTGTGACAAGGCAAACTGCCTTGTCTTGCGTTGGGGCTGCGCTGGAAAAAACGACCAGCCCCAAAGCATCTGTGGGAACACATTCATTTGTGTTATCTCCTGGGCCCTTGTTTCACTTTAGTGCCCCCTTATTTATACATGTATCACATTCATTAGAATATGAAGCTACATACTCTGTGCTGCTTCAGGGTGCCAGCCTGATGTCTCCAGGGGAGGGTCTCAGGAGGGTTGTGGAGGATCTCAGGAGAGCTGTGCAGGGTCTCAGGAGGGGTATGGATAGGGTTGCCACCTTCTTTTTTTTAAGTGAAACCCGAACACTCTAGTGCAGCGCGCGGCAATTAATGTTTTGGAATATAGAGGAGAGAGCGAGGAGAGGCAGCCAAGGGAGGGAGTAAGGAGACCAGCTATAGAGGACTACAAATCCCAGCAACACATTATACAGCAGTACAAAATAATATGGAGCTACATACTCTGTGCTGTTCTGGGTTGGCACCGTGATGTCTCCAGGTGACGGTGTGGCCTGTGCGGACTCTCAGGTGGGTGGTGTGACTCTAAGGTGGGCTGTGCGACTCTCAGGTGGGCGGTGCAACTCTCAGGGCTGTCTTGGCTATGGTGTCTCACCAGGGGTCCATAGGCGGGCAGCACGGTGTCAGGGAGCTAGAGGAGGAAAAGGCAATGACAGGTGCGGCTGCAGAGGTCCTCGGCAAGCACGATCTCGGGCAGCCGCATCTGCCTAAAACCCGTCCCTTTCTCTGAGCTCTCACTTGCTCTCACTTCCTGTTGTATAGGGCAAGAAGTTAAGAGAAATCTTATGAATGGGACACAGAATGGCAAGATTTACCTCACTTTGGCATAGCGCCAAACCATCCTGATTTCTACCGGACTGTCCTGGGATTTCAACCAGTCCCCAGGTTTCTCCAATGTCTCAGCACCTAGGTAAAGGGTTGCATGTTCCAGCACCTGGTGCCAGTATCCCTCTTTATAAATTTGGGAAGTATGCTTTGGAGAGATTTGCTCTACATGACAGGAAGTAAAGAGAAATCTCTTGAGTGGGATGCAGAATAGCAAAAAAAACCCAATAAATAATTTTAACTAGGGTTGCACAGATACTTTTCGAGTGCCAGTGCCGATACTTGGCATTTTCATGAGAACTACCAGTGTTGCAGCGGTTGCAGCTGGGACCTGGCTCTGGCACTCCACCACTGTCCTGAAATCATTAGTCTGTATTGTTTTAGAAAAACTGTCACATGACAATAAACAAAAATGTATCAGTACTCGTACTTGCAAAACTGGTATCAGTGCATCCCTTTATGTACATTTATAAAAACAAAATCATACATTAAAACAGAGATGTACAAATCCCTGGAGCTCCGTGTGCTCCTTACAAATGACAGCTGCCTCCTAATTTTTGACTTTGTCTCTAGTGTATTCTTGGAGCTCAAAAGTATCGGCACATGTACTCGTACTTGTACCGAGTACTGTACTTGGTATCTGTGCAACCCTAATTTTAACCCTTACCTACTCTATTAAAAAAAAAGTTTTTAGATATGCTTGAGGTGACAGGGTCTCTTTTAATGACATTATTTATTGATGACCCCTGAACCCATCTACACGAATACACACTGCAGACACACGTATTTATAAATAAATCACTGCTACAGGTCTACATGGACTAGATCCTCAGATAATTACATTTAAGTCGCAAGTGATGTCAGTATACATACCATACAGCTGCGGAGTGGGTGGTACCCTGGGTGTCCCCTGTGTTGGCTTGTCACTCTAGGGGCGTGGCTTTCATCCATGTGACGTTCATCCCGGCAGCTTCCTGTAGTGGGCGTGTCATTTGCTGCTGTGTTGGAATCCTGGGCTCCGCCCTCCAGGGATGGCCGTGCTGTGAGTCTCTGCATGAAATTCCGGACTGACGCTGTGCTGCTGCAGCTGGTTTGCCACCTGACCCTTCCTCTGAGTTGTGGGCACCTGTAAACAAGCACAAATTGCCTGCAGCTCAGAGGAAGATCCGGTTTCAGGCAGATGCGGCTGCCCTAGATCGCGCTTGCCGAGGATCTCGGCAGCCGCATCTGCCAGAAAATGTAAAGTGCCTGTGCCGGCACTGAGTGTCTGAGTGTCTTGTGCCTGGGCACAAGACTCCAAAACTGGACTATCCGGGTGAAAACCGGACGGGTGGCAACCCTAGGTGTGGAGGGTCTCAGGCGAGCTGTGCGGGGTCTCAGGAGAGCTATGTGTGGTCGCAGGGGAGCTGTGCTGGGTCTCAGGTGGGCTGTGCGAGGTCTTCTGGAGGGCTTTGCGGGGTCTCAGGAGAGCTGTATGGGGTCTCAGAAGGGTTGGGAAGGTCTCACAGGCAGGTGCAGGCAGCAGGGTTCCCCAGGAAGGAGGAGGAGATGTGGGCTGGCACTGTAAACAGGTGCCGTGGGTCACAGGAAGGCTGCCGAGGTAAAGCAAGCATGGGACCTCAGACAGCCGCTTCAGTTTAAACATTTAAAGCGCTGGTATCGGCGTTTAGTATCGGAGCATTTTCACCAGTATGGTGCATTCCTATGAAAGACTACATATCCCATCATGCATTGCTTCCAGCAAGCAATGATGATGCTACATTGTGGTTGTTTCCTGTGTTCACTGTGAAAATGCCTTGATGGGTGGTTGTCAGTCTGGAGAAGTGGAAATTCCTAGGCAGAATTCATTTTCATGCAGACCACTATAGGTAAGGCCCACACATAAGGCTGAGCCTCCTTGATTGAAAGAATTGAAATCCAATGAATCAAAGGGACAGGGCAGGGACAGGTTGGAAGGGAAAGAAAGGGATGGATGATGCTGAATGTTTTTCAGCCAGGAAATGATTGGGATGTATTTGACTTCCTGCATCTTTTAATAAACACTGTGAGAAGATCATAGCATGCAGTGAAATTAAAGTAAGCAAGTTAAGCAGAGAAGCCTGCACACATGTGCAAGGATGAAATTAAGGCTGGGGTTCAATTTTAAAGTGTATCTAAACCCTAACAATGAGCTTCTCCTATTTGATCTGTCTTGGTCTTTTAAATGTATAATTGAATGTGTATTGTAATATCTGTTTGATAAATAAAAAAAAATACATGTTGATCTTGCCAGAAATCGTGTGGGCTGATAATTTCCTGTGCTCTCTGCCTGTGCTGATTAGAGTTATATTGGAGTTATATGACTCCATTTGTTGTCATAATTATTTATACCTTTCTGAGACTTCTATAGATAGCTGAACTCTCCAAATACTTTGGATCCATGATGATCTCTATTGTATTCAGACGGTTTTTGGCAAACAATAGGGTAGATGTTGTATTTGAAGGTCAAAAAAGGGTATTCTTTCTCCCCCACCTTATGTGGATATCTTGCCTACTGATGGCCAAATGTTGCACTGAGGAAAAAAAAAAGTTACATCATACAAAGAGTAGGATATACAGAAAAGAGGTGTAACAAACTCAATAACCGCAAGGTGGCAGCATACCAGAACAATAACCATATCAATACACAATAAACATAAATTCAACTGCATTGCCATACAACTTCTGGAGGCAGCACCGTTGCATTGTTCTCAGTTAGTTCTGAGGACTAAAGAACTACACCCTGCTATGTTATGGACAATGAGCGAGGGGCAAGGGTATGTGGTTCCATCTTGTGTTTGTTGTCCTGATACAAAAGGGTGACTGAGCGTTATCATCTTAGGACTGGGAGTGCATTACTGGCAGAGTTACCAGGTGAAAATAAAAGAGGAAAAAGCCCTGAATTAAAACAGAATGAACAGTACTGCAGCCACCACACCTATGAACTGGTAAGCTGCAATATATCATTTTTTTGTTTTTGGGATTGGATTAGCTATAAGGAGAGTTGTGTACATGGACTGCAGAATAAGTGTGCAGTACTGCGACTAGGCTCAGACTTCCCAATATTCATTACAATATTTTTCTCTCTTGAGAGTCCATTTACCATGCTCTAATGTAACAGCATGAATAAACTAGCATGGACATGGTTATCATAAATTCTAACTTCCTTGAAGGAAGCCCTTTTTAAACAATCTGCTCCCTGTTTAGTTTCTCAAACCTTCCCCTACTACAGGATGGTGCATTTCCTTCCTTTCTTTCTCCTTTAAGTTTTTTTTTTTTTCAGTAAAAAGCAAGCCCTTTGTAGCATTAGCTGGAATTGTGTACTATGGAGTGGTTATTAGTCTGTTCACTTCAAGTTGCGCTCCTCTCTACAGGCTTCTGCATCCCACTGTGCAAGCACTACTTGAATCGTAAGTTAAGTTTACAGTTGCAATTGCTTTAGTAGTTACAAAGAAAAATAACCCAAACAATGTTTAACGCTTATCTTAGTTTGTAATTTTTCATAGTGCACTCCTAAGCAGCTCTGATAAGTGCTTTATGATACATTCAAGTACCTTACCTATTAACATAAATGTACCTCATTTGTGTATCACTCCACTGTAGAACCTCAAATCATCTCTGAATTGGTGCTGACACTGTGCTTCCTTCTGAATGGTGAGCGACTTTTGTTCACCATAGTCCCTGTGTGTGATGTAAAGTAGCCAACGCTCCAAACTATCTCCTGTGATGGACTACAATCTTATATTTAGTTAGCTAATTTGTACTGAAGTTATAGTCCATCACTTTAATGCATTTTTGAGATTCATCTCCTGAGTTTAGTGTTACGATAATCTGGGTATGTCATGATACCTAGATCTGCATCCTAATCTTGGCATTGTCTATCTAGTGAAGAGCAAATGGAGTAATCCAAGTTGCTGTACTAGCAAACTGGAACTTTGGGTGAATATTTCTATTTTTAAGCAGCTTTTTCTGTAAGACCCTCTGGTGGCTGGGAGATGCCATTACAATTAAACTGCACAAAAGACAATAGAAATACACAAGGATTGTGAACGTTGTAATATGTGCTGACAGTGAAAATGATCTCTAAAACATTCTCATATGTTAAAGACAAAATTTAACAGCCAAAACAAGCAATCATGCCTATTCTGTTGGTTCTAGGTTATATACAGCATGTTTAATTGTTGTGAAACGTTTTAATAAACAGTAATAAACAGTACATTTCACTTAACTCTAATTTATGTAGACTATGTGGATTACTGTATGTAGCTACTTATATTGGCCAAAGTTTACCACATATCACTTCTGTGGGTGCTTTTATTTAAAGTACCTCTAACATGCTAAATGTGTTGACAGAACCCCGTATATTTGTTTCAGTCTCTTTTATAAAAAACAAAAACAATACAATTTTGTCTAGTTTTTTTTTTATAAAATAAAGATACATATAATACTATATTTTTAGTTGAATTCAAATTAAAAAAGCACAATGAAATATACATACAAATAAAAAAATAAAATGAGCATTATCAAAAAGGTTTAACATATAATTGAGCCTTTTTATTTGAACACACATTTGCTTTGTTTTCTGCAACTTTATAGAAAATGCCATGTTGAGGGTAATTTATTGCAATTCATCAAGCATTCATTTATTTCAAACATGGGGAAGAAGGATAGAGGATTTAGAAAAGAAGTGATGCATTTGGTTACAAGAAAATCCATATCAAAACACATCCAAAAATTCAGGGAGAGGTTGATGTCAGAACAGGGTGATGTCAAACTTAGAAAGATATAAATTTACATTTAAATTAAAAAAGGCAATCTCCATAATATGCAAGCTTTATATACAAAAAAGGCTGGACAAGCAGCATTATATTACGTAATCACTCTTAATGTTTAAAGGGAAACTATAAGTTTTAACTACATTTCTATTTGAAATTTGTAAAAACTGCTTAAGATACTTTTTTATATTATTTGTATAAAATCTTTATTTATAAATGAAACTGTATTATGTCCATCCATGACACTGAGTTTGCAAGCATGCTCTTTTGGCAGCCTCTGCAGAATAAACATTCACTTCTGCTGAGACAAAGGAGTGTACGCTTTTCTGAGTCATTCTATTTTTAGCATGGCAGCTGCTGTATAAGGGGTGTCTTTTCAGTTTGAATGTACATTTGGAAAATACCACATTATGGCCACTAGATGGAGCTGAACAGCATAGGAAATAAGTATTTATTTCTTATGCTTCTCAGCTCCATCTAGCGGCTATAATGTGGTATTTTCCGAATGTTACATTTGACCTGAAAACAAAATTTGTTTAAAAAGTTTTTGCCTCTATTTACACATAACACATTTTCAGAGAGATTTGCAAGGTGAATTGCTCTGCGAATTGTTTATAAATATAAATAAGTTTTCAGTGCCCCAATTCTTGCCTAGAGCTCCCTCGCTTAATTACAAAATATTAGGGTTAGGGAATATGAGTGATGGGTATATATTTTGGTTCTCTGGAAAAATAAGAACAAAGCTAATTAGATCTTGCCTTTAGACCCAAGAACGTTTGCTGTACAGTTTGTCAGTATTACCAAAATACTTGTAAGAATGGTATTAAAAAAAAAAATCAAGAAGAAGCATGTGATACCTAAGATTCTAAAATTATATTCTTTTTTTTCAGGCCGTAAAGAGGGTGTATTTCATTATGATCGCCACACGAGATACCAGCTAACATACTATGATGCTCAACATGTTTGTGTACAGGATTTTGGTGGAAAACTAGCAACAAGAGACCAGTTATTGCAAGCATTGAAGTCTGGACTTGAGGAATGCCGAGCTGGCTGGATTACATTGGCAGAAGTAGCCTACCCAAGACTAAACAGTCACTGGAACTGTGGGTTTAATAAAACAGGATTAATATCTTATGGCATTAGACAAAACCTAAATGAAAAGTGGGATGTGTTTTGCTACAAAGATGATGATGACTGTTCACATTATGACCAGGTTTATTTTGGAATACCTTTTGGAACACTGGAAGTGCAAACAAGTATTTCATCTCCTACCGCTGTATCAGGTTTTACTTTCCATCCAACTGCAAGTTCTTTAAACTCATCAACTTCTATAAGAAATGTCAACCTCCTAATGGATATGATGACACCAGAGCCACAAGAAGAGGGAGTATTAGAGCCTCAAGATAGTCATTCTGAACATACTCCCACTGAAAATGTTTCTTCCTATAATAAATTAATACAAAATCAGGAAAAGATGTTTGTAAATACAACAGTAAAACTCAGTAAGCCTGATTATCAAAACAGTGATTACAAGAATGTGCCAATATCCAAGCTAGATTTACACATAGACGAATCACAAGTAAATTATTTGAATAAATCAAATGCAGTAAGTACTTTAAGAACTGAGGCCACCACTAACATAATGATAAGCATAAAACCTTTACAATCTTTTCCTAATGGCATAAGGATTCGAGGAACAAATGAACAAGTAGGAGACACTCAGATCTTTGGAATAAAAGAAATTGATAATCTGTCTTCACAGTCATCAAATACAACCACCTACAGTTCTGCATTTATTAGTAAGGTATTAGAGCCAGCAAGCACCATTGTTTCAGAACCAACAGCTATGTCAGCATTAGATTTGAAAGCAAAAGTAACACCAGTAATGAAGTCCTACTCAACCAGTAACCTCCGAACTAAAACTGTGCCATATATAATAGCAAACATAACACCAGTACCGAAGTCCTACTCAACCAGTAACCTCCAAACTGAAACTATCCCATATATGTTAGCAAACATAACACCAGTACCGAAGTCCTACTCAACCAGTAACCTCCAACCTGAAACTATCCCATATATGGTAGCAAACATAACACCAGTACCGAAGTCCTACTCAACCAGTAACCTCCAACCTGAAACTATCCCATATATGGTAGCAAACATAACACCAGTACCGAAGTCCTACTCAACCACTAACCTCCAAACTAAAACTATCCCATATATGATAGCAAATGTAACACCGGTACCGAAGTCCCACTCAACCAGTAACCTCCAAACTGAAACTATGCCATATATGACAAATGTACCCATAACATTTACATCTCAAGAAGACACAACAGCACAGAATGATTTACACAATTCCCCAAATAGTAAAAATATTAAATCGGAAATATTTTCCAAAGCAATTTATGACCAGGATTTCATGACAGCAAACTCAAAAAGTACACCTCTGACACCCTTGTCCTCAGGAAAACAAGTAAATGGTAAAACCGTTGACAGAAACACAGACAGTGTTTTCACCATTTTGTTACAATTGAGACGTAAGCCAAAAAAGGATGTTGCCATTGACTTCAACCGTATATCAAACACCAACAAGCCATACATTTCTATTGAGCGTCAAACTAATGGGTATCAGCCAGCAGCAGATAACAACAACCTAGCAGAAAGTGTTTACAAGCAAAATGAAGAGTTAACTACACAGCCCACTACATTGACTCTATTAGTTTTACAAAGAAATGATCAGTCATTTGCACACTCAGAAAGTAGTGGTTCTTCAGACATGATTTCAACATCCACTTCAGAAAAACATAGTACAATTCAACTGAATAAAAAGGGAAGAAATGAATCTTTAAGTGAGCATTCAACTTCAAATGAAATTGAGACAAATGCAGCTCGGGTGTCCACAGAAGGTGTTCTACTTTCAACCAGTGAACAACCAACCATAACATATAGGCCTGTGACTACACCTGACTACACCTCCACAAAGAAGACAGATGCAACAACATATTCACTTTTCAATCCTTCTCCACAAATAAAAGGAACTGATAACCCAGAATCTAAAATGACAGTGACAGACAGACACATGGGTAAGCAGAAACGTTCAGCTAATTATTGTCATAAGCTGGACAATAAATATTTGGTACCATTTCAGTGTGAATGTTGATATTCTTAAAATGGCAATATACAGTAAGGCTTTGATTGGCTGAGTGCCATTTCATTTACCAACACCGGTGTATTGTGTGGACTAATCTTTATTCATTTGGCTAAATTCAATAGGATGACCCTCATAGTTAATCAGGTTGAAAAACTTTTAATTAGCATCAATCCTTCCATAGAACGCCATCCTCTTCTTCCAGAGAAAAATGTTTATGCATCTGTTTATGGATCAAAGAGAAAACAATTCTAACTGCAAAAACAGTAATATCATTAATTACCTGTGGCAAATATTCCCATACCGTATTACATACAGTATTTGGTGGTAAAATTGCCTTGACCTATAAAAATCTTACTGTTTGAGCAGCAAGAAAACACTTCTTTTCTTGATTCATTTTACTCTGGTATGTTATGTTATAGTCTTATTCACGCCAGAGTCACTGCTGATAACCCCCCTACCCATACAACCTAACCCGGTTGCATCCAAAGTCAAGAACATTTGAACATTCCCAGCATAACATTTTAGTAATGCCAACTCCTATATTTCTATCCTAAAATATTTCCTTTAAAAGCTCAGAACATGTAAATTATTCTATCTTATCTGATACACAGTTCTGGATATAGATTTGTAGTGTGTCTTCACTGTGCTGCTCCTATGGTTGCCAGAAGTATGCTGACTGCACTTTCTGACTCACAGGTAAAACAATCTTTCCTAGTGTATGCAAAAAATACTGTCTGACAGGTGTATGTAAACAAATATGAGAAGTGTATAAAAATGGCCTTCAAATAAAAGTTACATTAACCATACAAAGCACTAGCAGAAAATACTACTACTGTACTGCCACCTTACCTTTCACATACATGCAAGTTGATAAGTGGATGGTAAAGAACTTGGCCATCAGTTAGGATTTTGTTTATATTTGGTAAAGGGAAACCAATGGCTTTGGTCGGTTCTACTTTGTTTTAAATTATTCTTTTAAAACTGATGTTTTATGCCTATTTTTTACTATGTATAGTCAATCTTTATTTTACAAAAGAAACATGACAAATAGATTTCAAGAGCACTATGGTCTTTCCAAAGAGAGAAGATAACGAAAGCTGTTTCTTTTCAGACTCTCAATCTTTGAGTAACTATTAACACAAATGATCTATTTAACTTAGTTCCCACTGACAACCATTGAAAGGAATCAACACGTCACCTGTTAAAGTAAGGGGGCACTATAATGACCACCAATGTAAGGGGCACTACCCTGACCACCTGTAATATCCCCCGGCTTCCTGGCTCCTCCCGACTGCGTTCCAGGCTGGGGCGCATCGGCCGCGGTGAACGCCGCTCTCCTCCTCCCCCTTGACGGAAGTGTAGATGCGTTCCACGCTGGAACGCGGAAGTAGCCCACGGCCGCGTGACGTCACGGCCGCGGGCTATTTAAACTTGCCAAAGATGCTGTGGGGTGTTCGATGATTGGGATCATAGCCCATACACCCCACAGGAACCTCACCAGCCGCCTCGAACCTCTCCTCACGGATGAAACAGCTCCCCAGCAGCCAGCATCCACTGGACTTCTCTTGGAGGAATCTGATTGCACCTACCAGCAAACTGCAAGTATCTACAAGCTATCTTTAAAGTATCTTGGCTCTCACACGCTGCCCTCTGGTGGAGACTTTGGGTATCGCCTCTCTCATTCTTTCAATACTATACCCAGTTATGCTGTATGAAGGGGAGATTTGCTGTTATCTGTCATAGAGACTTTACCATTCGCTTATACCTCAATTCCAGATAGGATTGCCATCATCAGGGATTGGGTTATTATTCTTTATTACATCGAAGGTTATTACCGATTACTACTTAGCGGTCCATGATGACTTAATCCCCTACTCTCCGTTTATGATTGAGAGAGCCGCCGGGATTTAAGCCTGACAACCGCACTACACCCCCAGTTGGAACCGCAGCTGTGATCCACCATACTATTCCAAGGCCGGGCCCTGACACCACCTGTGTTAGGGGGCACTTTACCTCCAACCACCAATGTAAGTGGACACTTCACCTCTAACCACCAATGTAAGGGAGCACTTTATATTGGTAGTCAATAGTGAAGTGCCTCCTTACATTGGTATTCATTAGTAAAGTGACACTATAAAGGTACACTGACCACCAATGTAAAGTGGCACTTATCCAGTGACCATCAATGTAAGGGGGCACTTATCCACTGACCAGCAACACTGACTAGAAATGTAAGGAGGCACTTCTCTACTAACTACCATTGTAAGAAGGTACTTTTCCACTGACCACAAATGTAAGGGGGCATGACCACCAATGTAAAGAGCACTACACTGGCCCACTCTGCATAGTTCATAGTTAGTCAGGTTGAAAAAAGACACATAGAGATATGAGATATGAAAAAAAAAGAGAAGAAAACCTAAACAGAACGCTATGCCCACAATTACCCAATGTTAATCCAGAGGAAGGCAAAAAAAAAACCCTATAAAGCATGGTTCACTTTGCTCCAACAGGGGAAAACAATTCCTTCCTGATCCCATAAGGCAATCGGATATTCCCTGGATCAACAATCTCTGATGCCTAATATACCTATAATAACTTGATATCCAATAATATTCTGTGCATTTAAGAATACATCCAGCTGTTTTTTTTAAACAATTAACTGAGCTAGCTAGAGCTAGCTCCTGGGGGAGCCTATTCCACATTTTCACAGCTCTAACTGTGAAGAATCCTTTTCGTATGCAAAGGTTAAACCTCTTTTCCTCCAGACGCAAAGAGTGCCCCTTGTCCTTTGCAGTGACCTTAACGGGAATAATTTGGCACTAAGCTCTTTATATGGACCATTTATGTATTTATACATGGTGATCATGTCCCCCCTTAATCGCCTCTTCTCCAGAGAGAACACATTCAGGACAGTTAATCTTTCCTCATAGCTGAGATCCTCCATGCCTCTTATGAGTTTAGTCGCCCTTCGATGCACTTTCTGTATAGTGCAACCTCAGTTATAATAAATCACATTACATTCTACTGGCCACTGCATTGTCTTTTTTCCTTTTCTGGTCATTATTATTCATTTAATTTTATGATTATTGCTCAAATGATTTTGTTGTATAGAGAATGGTTGTTAAAAATGATCCCCTGTTAGTGCACAATAAACTAGGTACTCCGATGGAGAAACTGGAAAACCTGGAGGGTAGCCTACAGCTCCATCTGTTGGCCATATATGAGAATTCACAATATTAATGCAGTATTTCATATTTCTGTGACTAAAAGGAAATACTTTTTACTATTTTTTTCATTTAGTTTAATTTAATAAGAAAGAAAGTAAGAGAAACCATATACAGTATATTCCATTTAACTAATATAAATACCAAAGATTTTCTTCAATTTTTCAAATCAATATATTTTGTTTCAGGTGTGTGTGGCGGCTTACTGAGGGGGCTATCTGGGCAGTTCCATAGTCCAGGATTTCCACAGTCCTATGAAAAAGATATGAATTGTTCATGGGTTATTGAAGCTCCACATGGCCACAATATTATTCTGGAGTTTTTGTCACTTGCTATAGAAGCCCATAGGATATGTGAATATGACTATGTACTTATGTATGATGGAAAGGAGAGCGATAATCATGTGCTGGGCAGGTGATGTATCATATTATTTTCCTAACAATGAAAACTAATACAATTAAATGTATCTGGAACCTTTAAAAGCGTACATCAGCATGAAATGAGCAGTAAAGATAGGCATTTTTTCTGTAAAAGAAGTTAGTTTAGTGAAGCATAATTAGGAAAGTAAATAACGTATTACCTTATGAGGCCACTTTTGAAATCTGTTGTGTAGTCTTATTGCTTTTCAGTACAAAAATATTTTTTTCCATTTAAGATTCAGCAAAAATCTCTAATTTGTATAATCCATACATTTCAAACATCATGTAAGATCCGAGGTGGGTAATGTGATTAGTAGACATTGTACTGTCAGCATGCCTATCCAGAGTTAGAGAAATGTAGGAATTTTTTAGATGGTTCAGTACCATTAAGCAGCAATATGTAGGCAGAATTCAGAAGGTGTACTTCAGACTAGAATGAAAATTTGACATTCAACCTGACTCAGTAAACACATCTTACCTGCCAATTGCTTCTATTGGTATCCTGTCATTTATATTTTCCCTGCTACCTATAGCACTAAAGTTACCAGTGACCTTATTTTCTAAATAATTCTTCATTCAAATTTGTCGAAATACAGGACAGGGCATTACATGGTTCCTGCATTACCCCCTCTCTGAGCCAACTGCAGCTCCCCCCACGCACACGCACGGGAGCATGAGAGGAAAATTATGAAGCAGGATAATTGCACAAGAGCCTGGAGTCCCCTCCCAGAAACCCTCTTAGAAGCTACCTAAAAAGTAAAGATGTCTTGAATGGATCACAGTGGTAGTTTGACACTGGGCATAAGAATTAAAGTGGGCCCCTCATTAAAATTCAGACTTCACATGAATCAGTAGAACACATATCAGTATTGTCAAATTATACTTTTATTTAAAAACTTTTGGGAACTTTTCAAATGGCAACATTTATAATTGTAGATTAATTATTTGAGGGGAAAGTAGTGTTAATTTGCAACAGCCATGATTCTTTAGTGGGGTGTGTGACTTAGATCCAAATCCAGGCTATTTGCCCACAAAGAGGGCTTGATGTAGATGCTTGATGTAGAAAAAAAGAAATATACTTATCTAATTCTGCTCATCAAATCTTAAGCTAGCCATATGCATATAGATTTCTCTTGTTCAGCCCATGAGCTAAGCAAGCAAAATCTAATTTGTTCCACCGTTGATGCTAAACAACATGAATGGATGAATCTCTCTTGCTTGCTATTGTATTCTAACAACCAGCACACATAGCTGTCTAAATCTGATCAGATGTAGATACTGTTTGGCTGACAGTTTTCCACCTGGCTCCTTTGCTTTTTCAGTCAAACTTTGTCAAGCCAACAGTGGTGCCAACAGGGGCACCTATGGCTTGAATTTAGGCTGATTCAGCATGAATCAGTCAAAATTCAAGCCCTGTATGGCCAGCATTAGGGTGTAGAGTGACCGGGGATCCTATCTTATTAGTAAGAATTTAAATATACGCCTGCATGCCTGGGCACATCCACAATAATAAGGTTCCTTGTGCATTGGAGCATTTTAGGAAGGTATAAACTTAGAAATCACACTTTTATTCTGAGTAAAAATGTACCTCTTTCTTGCCATGAATAAAACAACACTACACATGAGCTTCATCATGTGACTTAAAGCCAAGGCAAAAAAATCAATTCAAAAGGGGAGATTGCAAACTGTTTATGATGCCTTCCAAGCACTTCGAACCATTGGGCATAATAGTGTGCAGTGAGTGACACAGATTTTACACCTCTGTTTGAGGTTTGAATAATTTCAGACTGGCCAGAACATGGCATGCAAATGTTGGGTCACACAGCCCCATAGACTTCTACTGACTGCAAGAACGCAGGCCAAGAACAAGCACTGGATGTTCTACTTTTGATTTCTGCACTATATTTTCCATAATAGTCAATATTTTATCTCATGTGACCAGGTTTTGTGGCTCCAAACATCCCCCTCAAGTGCGATCAACCTCCAATGTGGTGACAGTGATAATGAGATCTGATTCTTCAGTACAGTTGGACGGGTTTTCATTACGATTCAGCACCATCCAGTCCACCTCTGGTAATGTTGAAGTAGTCGTCCAAATAAACCCTAATGTGGAAAGCAAAATGTATTATAGTAACTCTTCTCCTAATTGTAAACGTACATTTTAAATAAGCTGCACATTTGTGATGCTTTATAATATTTCTCCAGCTAAACTTTTATTTCTAGTCTTCTATAAGGGAATGGGCACAGAGCAGAGTTTTAGATAGATCAGGGAAGGGTTAGACCTTTTCTCAAGTTTTTACTGCTGTCTGTGTCCCTGGTGGGAAAATACATCCTCTCAATAGATCCTAGTTACCAAAGCGAAGGGAAATCCTTATTTGTTGAGTTGTCATCGGAACAAAAGGTGAGGGTAAACCTTCCAGCGGGGACCGCTTTCCAGTGAAAACTGTCAAGGAGGGATTTTCCCTCACTTTTTCCTTTTACATCCTGTTGCATCTCCGTAAACACACACAGCAAAATAATAAATCCCTTTCTATTCGACCCACTAAAATTGAAAGGCTTTACATACTGTACACTTGAAAAAGAATTGGTTTTATTACTGTCTGTGGCCTTCCTAAGGGATGTATCACCTCGTTTATCCAAATACCCATTGTAATTAGGATAGAAAGTGATGAGAAATCCAACATTATATAACCGTCACAGGAACAGCAATAGAGGGAAAATCTCCCCAAAGGGAAACCTATTGCATTGACAACTGTCTAAGGCAGCATTTCTCAACTTTTTAATTCATGGCACCTTTTAAAAGTATGCAAAATGTTGAGGAACCCTAGACTAAAATGTAAAAAATTTAAATTATAAAAAAAGCATGGTTGTTCCCCCTTAAAATCCATACCAGAGCTTTATCCTATATAGGGGTCTGTTATGGATTTTAAGGGGGGGACTCCACATTAGAAGCCCCCTTCTTTACATCAGGTGCCCCTTTCAAGTCAGAGTCCCCCCACCACATCAGAAGCCACCCTGATGTGAAGGCCGGCCCATATGCACCATGGATAAGCATGACACTGCAAAATTGTGGCAGCAACCCTAACAAATCCGGACGGCACACTTGTTGTATCACCTGGACAGGAAGTTTTAATCTTATTTAAAGGGGAAATTGTCAATAGGCGTTGCCCACAACAAGTCATCAAATATAAAGGTTATCAGTTTCGGTTAGTCAGAACAATTAAAGATGATCTGGTATTGTTTACTGTAATTTGCTATTTTCTATATTGCATATTGAATTTAACCTAAATGCTAAAGAGGATTGTGTCCTTCAACTGCGGGTTGGTTGTATGTTGATAACCCACCCTTCACATACAGTACATTTAAAGTTCCTGGACTAAACCCAATAAATATGAGGCATGTGTGCTGAATAAACTCCCCATCAAGTTTTATGCAGATCTGGCCTTTTGACCAAGTTGAAGGTAATTAATTCCCTGCTCAACTTGTCACATTTGCTGCCATACATCAGGATTTCTGTATATAGACACTGGTCTCTGGAGCTGGGCTTTTCTCAGCAGTCTTAATTGAAGTAATGGAAATAGGTAATGCTGGATACTTATTACAATCATATCCAGCACTAATCACTAATTGTGTAATGGAGATCCCATAGTCAGAAGCTTCTCCCACCTGCTTTGTTTCCTGGGTAGATAAATGGCAGCACCTATGCACAGATTTTATAATATGACCGCTGATAAAATATTCAAGATATACAGTATGGTGTTGATTTACTAAAAGAAATTAGGCTTAATGTTGCAAGGGAATTTGCAATTTGCAGGGGAAGTTTCTGCTTAGTTTAGTGAATGAGGTGAAGTTCTGCTGACTTCCATTATCCAATCATGTGCAGGCAAAAATACAGGTTTTTTTATTTTCTTTGCTTGTGATTGGATATGCTTTACAATGTGAAATTCCACTGCATTCACTAAACTAAGGGAAAAGTCCCCTGCAAACTACAAATTCCCTTGCAAAGTAAACAGCCTATTTGCTTTTAGTAAATCAACCCCTATGAGTTAAAAAAAAAACTTTTCAAGTAATTCTGTTAATACATTTGTGTTATAAAGGGAAAGACTGAGTATAGTCCTTTTTAAATCTGTTGTTCTATTTTCAAAATTCATCATCAACCTTTCTCAATGTTTTGACATCATAAGACATTTTAAACAGTTAATGGTTTTTATAAGGTATTCGCCTGCTTCAGGGAAAAAACAGTTTGGAAGGAATAGTTGAAGTAGACTACCAAGGATTTCGAGGAAGCATATGTCCTAAGCAATGGAGTAACAAGGATGCCAAAGTTGTGTGTCGCCAGCTTGGCTTACAAGGCCCTGCAATAGCTACCAGGTATTTTTGTTTATTAAACAATATCACTTTTGTTTTGTTTGGATTAGGAAACATTCATGTTAATCAAACCCAGCTTTAGATAACCTATGCCTGCTTGATCAGGGTATACATTTCTGGAAATTTCTTACTTGAATCAACTGAAAATGGCACCACAGTTGTCAGCTAGTAAATAGAGAGCATCAATGGTCTGTACAGCAGAGGTAGTGAATTAAAATTTAAGGAGGTCCTGTAAACAAAATTTTAATCGAGCCAAGGTCAGAATCGCGGTCCGGACAGAACGAGAAGGGTCACTCAGTCCGTGTCCATACCACAGGCCACCATTTAGGCTGCATTCACTGCAACAGCTACACTGCAACGTACAGCTGCTGGTGTGTGTTCCCAGGCAGAGTGCTAATGCAGTGATCCCGGTGCATCACAATATTTATGTATTTTTTGTGTTAGAATTCCCTTATGCGCACATGTTTATTAGAATCAGACAATGGGGGTGGCAAGCTTGGTTTTAATCTTTTTTATTTTATTATTCTTTACATTTTTTAAATTAACAAGCCCCTATGTGACATAATTTAGAGGTTACAGGTTTTCTTTAGGAGACATCAGGGGTCCATTAGACCTCCAATGTCTTTCCTGCCCTCCAGTACAGAATGTGCTTGATGATCTGTATACCGGACACTTCAGCTGGCTTCTGACAACTGAAGCATGAAGCGCTCACAGCATTGAAGTGGATGTTCCCTGGTCTGCTCCCGCTCTCCATCCTGATACTGTGTGCTGTGGTTCCGATTGGGGGGGGGGGTGCAGAAGGGAGCACCACAACAACTGATTACTAGTACAAGTGATCTGGGTGGCTGTCCAGCCGCCAACATCGCTTGTAGTTGTAGCAGCCGCCCCTGCCTGACAGCATTGATTACTAGGAGGCCAACAGTCCTAGCAACCAATGACTAAAGCAGAGGGAGGGCCTGTGCTGGGTTATGGCTGGCAGTGGAAACACTGGCCTTATAGGTCGGTGTATCCACTGTCAGCCAACCATAACCCAGTGCAGGTCGGCGATTGCGGTCCGGACAGAACCGCCACCCGATCCATGTTCAGACCGAGGTCCACCATTTAGTGATGGCTGGCATAGAGGATTATTATGGGCACTTATTTATCTTGGATTTAATTTATTTTTTGTACTATACTCTGTTCAGTTGAACCCATGGAATTATTGCCTTACCGTGATTTGCCATGTAAAAAGAGTTATGTTGTGAGAATTACTGGGGCCTACTAGTTTTTATAAGGTATATAAAACAACTGGTCTATTTTTCTCTTTTTTTATCTTAAATTTAGTTTTTACCTAATTTGTTTGTTTTGTAGCATACTATTGTGTCATTATGAATAAGACACATTATAAAACAAAATGTATAATTTTTATCTAAAATCACACTTTTTTTTTTGATCAAGTTAGCGAAACATTGTGCAGAAAATCAAATCATTTTATTTGTCTGTCCCGAGCAATTGTTAAATTCAAATGGCCAATTTTCTTCAGCACACTGCATAATGGCGATTGAGAAAAATGTTTTAAATTGATTCTGTGGCTAAACTGAAAGTACTAAAAAAAAGATGTCCCTGTAAAAAAAGAAAGTAAATTTTTTTTTATGATTTCTCCTGTTCCACTCTAAGTCACTAGGGGACACAGTAGTGATGTGGGGTTTAGCGGTAAGATCCACTGAGCGCTGCGTGGTACCAGGAGATCGACACTGCCGGAAGTGTCGGTTTCTAAAGAAATCTCAGCCAGCAATTTCTCCTCAATAAAGTTGATAAAATACAGTACTAGCAATGTTTATGGCAGAATAAAATTTGAAGGGGAGTTTATGTTGAAAGGGATACCATAGAGAGGAAAATGGGCAATCATTTTGACAAGGATTTGTTTGCACAGAATTTATAATAACTTTTTTGCACAGGCTTTTGCCAGAACTGAAAGCTTGTGTTTGTGTGTGTATGCATACTTTGTTCCTAAGCCATCCTGACTTGTTTTTGATTTGTCAGGAATAATGGAGAGGACAAAGTTTTATGGGCAATTTCCTCAGTTAACTGCAGCGGAAGTGAGGCTGTCTTGGAAAACTGCAATGTGAAAAATGCTGGTGCATGTGACACAAATGAAAGAGCAGGTGTTATTTGCCAAGGTAAAATTGTTATTAAATGCTGAGGACAATGGATAAGTTACTATGCATGCTCTGTTCACTTACACCTATATGTTAGATATTGTACTTTGTCAACTGTGTGTATTTGTAACTACCACATATGTGTCTGTTTTATAAATAGGGTCATTTTAGGAGTACATGCATGTTGGTAATTGATTTAGTTTTGCACATGTGAAATGTTTCATGTAAAATATTGTGTTTAATTTTGTGTATGTATGTATATAGACTAAGGGGTTGATTTACTAACCTTATAAACACGCCACGAACAAGTATACACCTCTGTAGTGTGTTCCCTCCCAGCATGATCTATTAGTGGAATCTAGACACCTTTGTAGTGTGTACACACCCAGCAGGTGTGTTGTGCAAAGCCCTGCATGAATTGCAAGGTGATGTTGTGTAAATTAGCTCTACGTTGTGTTGCTTGCGTTGATGAATGCAGGAATGTAAATGCATGAGCTAACCATTTTTGTCTAAACTGTGAAGCAGCATTATTAATGCATCATGTGCCTGATTTTTCCATATATGGCATTAGTGGAAATATGCTTTTAGAGACTTGCATGCCGCTATTAGAGCGGCGTGTAGCCTATGGCGCATGCTACATGACGCGCACGTACGTAAATACATAAAAACGCGCCATAACGGCGTGAAAATGTGACACATTGCTCGTGTTTGGTTGATAAATACGTTTTGCTGTGTAAAAATGCACACGCACCTGGTGCGTGCGTGTGTTTAGGTTAGTAAATCACCCCCTAAATGTTACATTTGATGAGAAAATTGTTATAGAAAAAAATGGTATCAGGAGCACATATTCTTTTACATATTTGACATGGGGTAGCGCTAACGATGTCAAGACAATTTTAAATACTCATCTAATGGGAGTTTTCAAGAGATCAGAATATCCTTATAACATGCCCTTAAAACTCAATGAAAAGTGTAGGATTTAAATTGGTAGAAAACAAATCTTATTTGGGTGGCTCTATGCTTTCTATGGGCTTTTAAAACTGTACATCTCTTAAGAACATAGTGTTCATAGAGGTGTCCTTTAAATAAAAAGTGTATCATCTCCTGTTTGTGTTAAATCAGAGGTTTTAGTTACACATATTTGCAAATATATGTGAATGCCACACTGCCTCGTCAAGGCTTCTCTGTGAAGTGTGGTTCCTAACTCTAGTATATGAGAGCCTCCATGTTGGAGCATATACAGTGAAGCAATAATTAAATTAAGGACAGGTATACTTGGAGGCAGCCCATTCCTCCTTAAAGGCACAGGGAAACACCAGAAACCCAGCACAGCACAATGGCACCCGAAGACATGCAGGGTGTCTCCACACTAAATCCATGAAGCTAAACAAAAATGGCAGCTGCGCCAATCAATGTATAAGTTTGTAAACAACGCTTAGCGAGCAATATTTGTGAGAAGGTGGGGTTACTGCTAAATATGCAATGTGTGTGGTGGGATTTGGGTGCTGCAGAAAAATTGTGAAAATTGTTTCTGGAAGGAATGTGAAAACTGGAGAGTAAACTAACTCTGTATTGAGGTGGAGCTTGCTCTTTGGAGCTAAAGTCATGACTGGGGAGATAATCATTCAGGACTAAAAACAGGAAGTTGCATTCTGAACTTTTATGCTGTGCACGGAAAAAGACATCTGTATGGGTACTTTGGAACTGAACCAAACTTTTCTCTGCAATATGTCTTCACATACACCAAAAGCATATTTTTTCTACATCTTGGGCTCCACTTTTTTTGCAATACCAATGTGTCTTATTTATAATGACACAATTCCACAATTTTAGATTTGTAGGCCTGTTAAAGCTGCCTATAGAAAAACAAGTTCATCTGCATGTGCAGACATGTTTGACCACCTGGAATTGTCTTTGGGCCTGGTTTCAGCCATAAACAGAAAATATGAATCCAGGTTTAGGCATATGCATTAGGCAGGGACGAAACTTATCTTGAGGGACACACTATCACACAGGACTAGAATTCAGGACAAGGTTTTCTAACCTGTCTGACTGCATTCTGCCCCAAAATATTTTGTCTAGGGCTATGTGGAGCTTCCAGTAAGAAACACTGGAAGGGTTTTTTCCTGAATAACTTTCATCTCTTGAGTCGACACTTAAAAAATATACTATGTGAAATTATCCACATATTTTATTTCATATTTAACATTCCTATTTCTTTTTTCTGTGTAGTGTATGAATCTTGTGCAGCTTTGAAGAATGTTGGTGTGCAGGAGTCTGGAATCTATATGATAGACCCGGATGGTGTGGATCAGGGAGAAAACCACTTCTATGTAGAGTGTGATATGGAGTCTGACCACCTAACAGGTAAACATGTAAATTATTATCAGGGCATATTAAAAGCCAACACTTTGTTTAGTTTGGGATAGAGCAGGGGTGGGTAAGAAGCCCTGTCAGTCTTCTATTGCTGTCTTTGTCATTACTGTGGACATCTAACCTCTCTATTTTTCCTGGTGACCTTGCACCAGGACTGAAAGTGATGGCAAAATCAAATATTTTAAGTTGGCCATAGTACAGAAACAGAGGGAAAATATTCCCCATGAGATACTTATTTCAGTGACAAAGGGGGG
>NW_017306627.1:511222-513248 GCF_000935625.1 Nanorana parkeri | reverse complement strand
TTTTTTCAGGGGAAAAGGGGGGGGGGGGGTTGTCCTTACTTTGGAGAGATTGCCTCTTACTTCCTGTTGTACAACAAGACAGGAAGTGAAGGTAGACCTCTCTAATAAGACACAGTTGTCTAAAAAACACTGCCAGAGGTTTTAAAGAAACATTACTCTACTCATAAGTTTTTTTTAAAGCTTTTACTTTAGCTACACTTTATGGTAGTCATCCATTATGTAATTGTCAGGCTGGATGGCTGGGCCGGGAGTGGAATCCCTTGGCAGGGACGAAAGCAAAGTCCAAGAGCGAAGTATCAAAAGGACAATCCAAAAGAATAGTCAAGTCCGGGTCCGGGTCGTGGCAGGCAGCGAGGTTCACAGGCATGGGGTCAGGCGAAAGGGTCGGTAGCCGGGAGGTCAGATCAATCACAAAAGGCAGGTTCATACAGGGGGGCTATGTTTCACCATGAGGTAGAATAACTCAGCAATGAGTCAAGGCTCTGACCAGCTTTATATACACAGGGAAACCCAGGACCACCCCCTGGCTGCCGGGGCAACCAGGAAGCTTCCTCAGTCAGGGGCCAATAGCAGTGCTGAGAGGCGGGTGGTGAGTGCAGAGGACCTCCCCCAGCCTAAGTAGCACCTGGGACGCAGTGTGGCTCAGGCGCTGGAGGGCGCGCGGCTTGCGTACCGCACACGTGTTGCGCATCTCACGCATTCGCAGCGGCAAACCCAGCGCCAGATGCCCTGCCAGGAGGAGGAGGAGCCTGCGCGACATGCCCGTGCTGGCGAGCCTGGTGAGGAACGGCCCCCCTGGGTCCCTGACAGTAATGTAACTCAATACCAAAATAACTGTATAAAATATATTTTTGTGTGCTTGTTTTTTTACATTTAAAATAAATTAGTCGAAAGCTAATTTTTGTAATCACAGTAGTCAAATTTACAGTCAGAATTTAGGGCATCATTTTTGTTCTATCTGCCTAGTTTTGTTTGTTGTTTTATTTCATACAGAAGGCTTGAATGCAGAGGCAATGCAGATTGTAGAAATTCGAATTGTAAGATCAACATTTGGATGTTCTTTATACAGTATAAAGGACTAAGAAAAAGTAATCAGTAGTGGTCGGAAGAAGCAAAAGGAATTTTTTATTACAACAAATGGCACACACCTGGGGCACAGTTATTATAACCAGTTGTACATAAGCATCTAGCCACTGCCAGAATAGGAAAAAACCCTGTGGCCTGTATAGCTAAACCCAGCTAAACCCTCCTATTCTGCAAAAAGCCAGACTGGATGAAATCCTAAAGATTTATTAACAAAACAAGGTGGAGTGAAACTGTATGTTTTCTTTGTATATTCTTTTTCACCAATCAGCATTGAACATGTTAATACAGTAATAGCTCACAAATTTTAAGAGAATAAAGTCCATCCCTACCAGCAATGCTGCCTGGGCGGAATTTGGGTGTTTTCTCCAAACATGTGATCAGGATGGCACTGCATCATCCTTTTCTCTGTTCCAAAGTGGAGGCTGAATTCCCAGAATGCATGTTTCTTTCTTCTTGGGCTGGAGGTTGCTGGAAACTTACCATTAACTGGACTGTATATGAACTGGAGAGAGTCCAGCGGAGGGCAACAAAACTAATTAGTGGAATGGAGGACCAGAGCTATGAGACAAGGCTTCTGACCTTAAACATGTTTACGCTGGAATTAAGGAGATTAAGGGGGGATATGATTCTCATGTACAAGATGTTCAATGGTGACAGCAACATTGGCAACAAACTGTTTGAGATTAACTCAATGACAAAGACTAGAGGCCACCACCTAAAGTTGGTGGAGAAAAAATTCCAGCACAATGGGCGAAGAGGGTTCTTTACAGTAAAAGCGGTTAAGGTCTGGAACTCACTGCCATCGGCAGTGATTTCAGCCAAAAGTGTAGATTTGTTCAAGAAACTTTTGGACAATTTCTTGAGGGACCGTAATATCCAGGGATACCAGTATCCCTAAGAATGAGATGATGCGTGGACCTATATGGGTTGGACTTGATGG
>NW_017306627.1:427124-510946 GCF_000935625.1 Nanorana parkeri | reverse complement strand
AGGCTTCTGACCTTAAACATGTTTACGCTGGAATTAAGGAGATTAAGGGGGGATATGATTCTCATGTACAAGATGTTCAATGGTGACAGCAACATTGGCAACAAACTGTTTGAGATTAACTCAATGACAAAGACTAGAGGCCACCACCTAAAGTTGGTGGAGAAAAAATTCCAGCACAATGGGCGAAGAGGGTTCTTTACAGTAAGAGCGGTTAAGGTCTGGAACTCACTGCCATCGGCAGTGATTTCAGCCAAAAGTGTAGATTTGTTCAAGAAACTTTTGGACAATTTCTTGAGGGACCGTAACATCCAGGGATACCAGTATCCCTAAGAATGAGATGATGCGTGGACCTATATGGGTTGGACTTGATGGGCGTATGTCTTTATTCAACCCCAAATACTATGTAACTATGTAACAACATTAAAAAAACAGTCTGCTCTGCTGTACATAGAGATATATTCTCTACAGCACCATCTTGTGGCCAATTTTGAGATGGCGGAAGGTAAGTAAAAAATTCCATGCCAGTTGAGGCAGAACACATGCTATTCCCTTTTTATGTATGTAACCGCAAGTATCTTTACAAAAGTAGCCTACATTTTCTTAAACAGTAACACCCTTAATGTAATTGGATGTCTTTGCCCACTTGCCAATTTAAGCTTGGTTACACACAGGGACTCACAGTAGTAGAAATTCCTATAGGTACAAAGTATTCTGGCATATCCCCCTGATTCCTCAGCCTACTACACTTTTGTCTCTGTTCCTATTCAGACAAAATCAATAGTGCTGCCTATACAAATGGTACTGGAAACCGTTGCACTGTAAATAGCTGAAGCATAATTTTCTATGGCATGTAGAAAAAACCTTTATTATCTAGGGATGTACAGATACTTTTAGAGTACCAGTGCAGATACTTGGCATTTTCATGAGAACTACCAGGGTTGCAGGGGTTGCAGCTGGGACCGGGCTCTGGCACTCCACCACTGTCCTGAAATCATTAGTCTGTATTGTTTTAGAAAAACTGTCACATGACAATAAACAAAAATGTATCAGTACTCATACTTGTAAGTACTCGGCAAGTATCAGTACTCGTACTCGCAAAACTGGTATTGGTGCATCCCTTTATTTATATTTATAAAAACAAAATCCTACATGAAAACAGAGATGTACAAATCCCGGGAGCTCCGTGTGCTCCTTACAAATGACAGCTGCCTCCTAACTTTTGAATTTTTCTCTAGTGTAGTCTTGGAGCTCAAAAGTATCGGTACATGTACTCGTACTTGTACCGAGTACTGTACTCGGTATCTGTGCAACCCTAATTATAACAGTCTACTAAATACTGTATACTGGTTCACATTCTAGTTTCAATTAGTTCCAAATCCTACTCCTCTTTTGGTCAATTCCTGTTTTTCCTGTATATCATTTTTTATACAAAGGCCTCATAACATTTAAGGAAAGCTTTTAAAGTTGAATTGCAACCCTTCTTTACCTTATATGGCAGCCTCAAGGCAGTAATGTACTGACATGTACATCTAACATTATTCATAAATGTATAATGCTGATATTTTCCGTAAAGACACCACTTACTAGTCACAAAAAATAATGTTGTCTTTAATTTAAATGATAGGTTTCTTAAAAGCCCCTTTAAAACAACTGATTAGCCAATCTTATAGAAGTTGGGTTTCGAGCAGTATCTTTCATGTGCACCTAGGACCATAGTATTGTATTGTCCTCTGCAAAGTAGTCATCTAATAAAACTGATGCATTGGGAGACACAAAGGTGCCCTAATGATGTGTTCAGGGGCAAGACAATCCCTAACATCCACCCCCTCTCCCCAAAGCTTCATGCAAACTCCATTAAGCGGAAGTGATCTCAATCAGACAGGAGTTCATCAAACATTAGTTTTGGGCCACCCGGCTATCAAAATAAGCATGAGATACCCTACTGGTATCCCTTTGACAATTCAGTCCTTATTACCTTTAAAGGGTCCCCCCAGGCTCCTTGCCTGCACTGTGCTGTCCCTATTACTTTTCCTAACATCAATGGGGCCTTGTTAAATAACTGATATTTAAAGTGACATTAAACCCTCAGATTTTTTTAACATAAACCAATACTGTAATGTGTGCCTTACTGTAATCCATGGTTGTTCCCTTCTCTTTGCTGCTCTTCCTTTTAAATCATCATGTCTTCTCATGCTTGGGGAGAACTTCTGTTTTGCAGCAGACTGCCTTGTCTCTGAAATGGATACATGGTGTCTGTTTACAGGTTCACAACCTGAGCCAACACTACAGGAAGAGGCACTCAGCTGCAAAGGGAAGTTCTCCCCCAGCATGAGAAGACATGAGGATTTAAAAGGAAGAGCAGCAAAGAGAAGGGAAACAACCATGGATTACAGTAAGGCGCGCATTACAGTATTGGTTTATGTTAAAAAATCTGAGGGTTTAATGTCACTTTAAAGCAACTAAGTTGCTTTAATACATTTTAAAATAAGGATGTTACCTAAAAAGAAGCCAGCAAATACTTAACTTTTCCACTGGCTGCACCACCAAACATTGCTCCATTGCAGAGAACTTAATGCCACCCCACCCAAAATTATTTTCCTGCTGTCCTCAACATCCTTACACAGTGATATGCTTTACAAATATGTCCTTTGCAGCACAGTCCCAAAGTAAGGGACGTCCTAGTCAAATGAATAAATGACAGAAAAAAATCCCAGAGGAGGAGAACTAAGGTCACACGACCTGTCAAAGTAATGTGACTGGCCTCTGCTCCAATCACAGGGTGTTCTCTGCAATGTTATACACAGAATATTCTGTTGGACACAGCAGGCTCCACACTGCGCTCTGCAATTTATTATTGAGTTGTACAATGCAGAGCTCGGTGTGAAGTAAACACTGTAGTATCTAATGGACAGCAAATAGCGACTTGGCCTTTAAGTGTAACCTCTTAACAGGTAAGCATGCTAAACAGTGTAAATACCTCTCATCTCCTTTTTCTGACCTTTAAAGAACAGAAAATTGCAGGAGCCACCCAGTCTATGAACTGCATATCAATATACCCATCTTGTAACTTTTTTGTTAGGGTTCTCCCATTCACAAGCTAGTTTGTGCATGTCATAAAGCCATTTCATTACTAAATTGAAACCATATAAGGGGTTTAATGTTTAGCAATTTGACCCTAGCAGCATTATAGGTGACCAAGGTAACCATGCATTGTTAGATTTTCGTTCGGAAATCATACACAAACGGTCTTTCGAATGAGGATGAAACAGGTCTGTGTTCATCAAAATTCTCAGCAAGAACACATCACATGTGCAAAATAATTTTTTTTAATTATTATTATTTCTGTCGTTCGTCAAAATTTGGTTGGTTAGTATGGCTAACGTACAATATTCAAATTCGACATTTGACTATGCTTGATGGGGAAGTTTGGGTATAATCAATCGAGGGTTCGTGGTAGAAACTAAACGGAAATCTAACAATGTATGACCACCTTTACTCTGTATGTACGCATGAGAATTTGGACTTTTGGCATTTTGACCACTCTTCTTTACCTGTGATACGGAATTCAAATTCTGTTGCTTTGATTTTTTGAATATCTTACCTATATAATATAAGTTTGTGTTTGACTGTGACATTATACAGGAATAACAATTGTTGGACATGATGCAGAAAGTAAGGAGAGAGTTATTCCTTGTAGAGAGCCTGGATGTTACTCTAGAACCATCACATATAAAAAGGCTTCTTTGGCCCAGCTAAGAACCTTGACTAGTTCTTCTGAGAGCTGTGAACAGTTTGTGAAAGTAAGTATGACTGTGTTTGACTAAGACAAAAACTCATGAACCTCCTGTGTGGAAGTACTGTATATAAAGGGAAAAAATACTGCACTATCTATAACAGCCAATAAGACTGTTGTTTTCATGTTATAAGTAGATCTAAACCCTAACTGAATGGACTGAATGGCATGGAGTTTGCTCAAGCACTCTGTATTATAAATAATTGAATAATGTGAAACCTCACGCCACTACTCCAATAAAATTACGCAGCAGCTGAAATCTGTGTGGTCAGATATATAGTATAAAATTAATAGTAAAAGCCGCGCTGTGTAAATGAAACTGCAAAAGTGTCAGATATAGTAGATACTGACCCTGAAATAATGTGATACAATGTGTAAAAAGTGCAAAACAAATAAGAAACGCATGTATATATAACATGCACCTCAGTGTAAATGCATTGCTACAAAATATCCACAATGAAAAATCAAATACAATAGATGTTAACTGTGAATCAATGTGATGCAATGTGCAAAGAATAACAACTAGAAAAAACGCATGTGTATAACATGCACTTCAGTGAAAATAATAAATGGTTAAAAAATGTCCATGATCCTGGATCTTCAATAGTCCATTAGGAAAATAGAAGATAACACATTGGATGTAAAATAATCTCAATCTCCTGTGACCGTCAACAGAGAAATCTTTTGTCAACCTTTATTGCACCTCTGTGCTACCATCCTCCTGCAGCCTCTTTGTAGCCACTTCTTGTCTACATGGATGTACTCCAGCAATGGCTGTATGGTATTTCTCAAAGTGGGTTTCCTGATGGTGACAACAGTGGATCATGCATAATGTATTCTGAAATGGCCACTTGTAGTAATCCATAAAAATCCCACCTGACAGGGTGGCAACACATGAGCGCAATCTGGAGACAGGGACAGAGCACAGTCACTTTATAACACTAAGTGCCTGAACATAGTCCTTCATGGCAGGATTACCGGGTATTAGGTTAAAGGAGAATTGGATGAGTAAAATGTACTTTCACAATACTTTGAGCTGGCGTGTGACACTGCAGCTGTCACACACAGGCTCTATAGCTCAAAAACTGAGCAATCACAAACTGATGATCGCACAGCTACCAGCTTCTCCCAGCAGAAAGCGGTAACAATAAGTCACTGCTCCTCGCAGGGATTCCCTCCCCCCTCTCTCTGTTCCTCTAGTGCTTATTGGAGGGACAGACAGGGGAGGGGGTGGGCACAGTTGGTTCTGGCTCTAGAGAGGCAGAGCCAGCTGTCAATAAGGAAGCAGGGTGGATCCCGACAATATTGTTGGAATCTTTCCGGCTACAGCACAACTCTGCACTGTTATCGTATACCAGGTAGTGACTCGCTATATGCTGGGTTTGGGTTGTAGGAGTACATTAGTAAATGTCCTCCTGTGACCCAAAAGAGAACTAAAGCCAAACAAAGTTTGGCTTTAATTCTCTTTTATTGAAAGCTGCAGTTTAAACAGAAATACAGGAAATAGCTTTTGCAATGACAATAAATGAGATTTTAGTGATTGGGATTAGGCATTTTTATTAAGCAAGGAATCTGATTTTCCCCAAGCATTCACTGGTGTTCAGTCAAAACACATGCACCAGAAAGAGTCACCTGCAGTGAATGCTCTGTAAACATCAGACTCACTGCTTTTCAGTGTAAGCTATGGACAGCACAATACATTCTTTCTTTGGACACTTTTAAACTTTTAAACTTGAGCTTCTATTCATCCAAAAGCTAAAGACCAAATCTAAAAAAAAGCTGCCTTTGGTTTGCCAGAGAAAGACATTTCAGGTACATCATAAATGTAAACATGAGATAAGATAAGAATTTAAACGCAACATCAACAAACAAAAATATACCCGAATTATACATCTTCATGTAACGTTTCCTCAGAATTCTGAAATAATATTCTAGCATTCTTATTTTTAATATTGATCCTAGCATTCTTATTTTTAATATTGATCCTAGCATTCTTATTTTTAACCCCTTTGTGACTGACGACGTACAGTGTACGTCGCCAGCATCGGGGCTGTTTAAACAGACTCCCGGTGACTTTTGCCGCCGGGACTCTGTTTAAACTTGTAGAGCCGACTGTCGGCTTTACAACAGAAGCGATCCTGGCGACTTACCTGTCGCCAGATCGCTTCTGCGTCCCGAAGAAGGGGCCGCCCCCCCGCCGGACACCCCCGCCGTGCTTCCCGGGCTCCGTTGCCCCTCCTACGGGCCCGGGACCGGCGATCTTTGTGTCCGCGGGGAGCTGGGGAGGAGGTCGACGAACTTCCGTTCATCGATCCCCTCCCCGTTCTATGGGACCGGGAGCGATGCAGATTGCATCACTTCCGGTCCCTGGGCTGTCAGTTCTGGGCTCCTGCAGCCCAGCTATAAGCTATTGAAGTGCGATCTGCACTTCAATAGCTTATTTCCAGTGTAAAGGTGACACTGAGGGTCTTTTGGACCCCCAGCATCACCTTAAAGAGGACCTGTCACCACCATCTGCTATTACATGGGGGGGCTTGCAAGCCCCCCCATGTGATAGCAGTCAAAGTAAAGTAAAAAAAAAACAAAAAACAGTTTTTAAAATTAAAATGAAATAAAATAAATCTAATAATAATAAAAAAAATGTAAAAGTCCCCCGCCCCCGCGAGCACGCGCGTCGCCACGTAAACACGCGTCGGGTGCGCCTACGTATGAAAACGACGAACGCGCTACACATGTTGGGTATCGCCGCGCACGCCGGAGTGAGAGCAATAATTCTAGGGCCAGTATTTTGGGGTATCTCTAAATTGATGACCTGTGGGGGCTTTTAAAGCGTCTTCTATGGACTTTTTGGGGTACTGGGGTTTTTCGCCGTTTTATGGATGCACGCAATTTGTAACCTGGGCATGTTGGGTATCGTTTTACTCATTGTAACCTCATCTTTTATATTTCATTAAACAAATGGGTATTTTGTTGTGTTTTGGGGCATTTAATTAAATTTTTCACTAAATATTGGGGTTTAATAAGGAGTTGCGCTAATATTGCGCAACATAAAAATTTGCAACTACCACCATTTTATTCTATAGGGTCTTGGCATTCAGAAAATATATAAGTTGGGGGGGTTTTAAGTAATTTTCAGGCCTAAAATGTGGAATATAACATGGGTACAAAAAATGAAAAAAAGGCCTCAGTCATGAAGGGGTTAATATTGATCCTAGCATTCTTATTTTTAATATTGATCCTTGAATTCTTATTTTTAATATTGATCCTAGCATTCTTATTTTTAATATTGGTTCTAGCATTCTTATTTTTAATATTGATCCTTGCATTCTTATTTTTAATATTGATCCTTGCATTCTTATTTTTAATATTGATTCTAGCATTCTTATCTTTGAATATGGATTAAGAGAGATGTTTTGAGATTACTTTTTGTCGCCAGGGCACTTCCGTACTTTGTAATATATTTTTTAAATCCAATGTTAATCTTGTTCAGGATTGAAAATGTATTTGGTGGAAACCTCCTAAATAACAAAGAGTTATCTGTATGGACACTCTACAATGAGATGCTAACCTGCTCATGCATTACATCTCTCATACAATGCGGGCATGTTTTGATAAATAGCATCATTAATAAAGCACCATTGTGGTGATCGGTAAAAAAGAGCTGTTTTTCATTTTATTGCAATTGACTGTAAAAAAATAAATGGCAACCTTGATGGAAATAGAGAATGACTAGTGGCATTATTGCAAGTGTCTACCTACTTTGGTGTATTTGCTCTACTGTTGCCTGGATCTCAAGCCTCTTAAGCTTCCAATCCACTCATGGGTAGTAGTAAGAACACTACTGCTATTTCTGGCCACTTTAAAGCCACAGGTTGCATGTCCATGGTACAGCAGTGACTATGTATTACAGTAATGTAAAGTACCTGCTCCCCAATCAGATCTGTCCCCGGCTTGGTGACAACCTAGTATCAGCTAGTTTCCCTTATGTTGTCATGTGTTATGAATCAACATCAGATGTAGGACTGCCAATGTTTAGAAAATGTCCAGTGGCCATAATAATGCTAACGTGATTGTGGACATCACTGTCCTTCCTGAAGTTTTAGCATTCCTTAACCCATTTGTCATCACCATTTGCTCATTTTACAAAACTAACACACCAGGATAAGGTTCTTTGAAAAAGTGACAGGTTGTGGTATATTTAAAAAAAAAATCACATAGCTATTTCCCCTACAAAACCACAGGTACATTTGTTGTGTGCGAGTTTACCAGCTGCTTTGAGAATGGGGCAACAACAAATGTTTTTAGCGTAATTTCTCTTCCGGTTGAATGTTCTTCAATGGGTTCATTCATTCAAATTATCATATTATGGCCACTAGATGGAGCTCAGGGTGATAGAAAACAAATACATTGTATCATGATACTTACAGGCATTTATTTTATCATCCTACGCTTCATCTAGTGACCATAATGTGGTATTTTCCCCATTCACTCTGTTCTGTATGAATGAACTATTGAAGAACATTCGAGCAGAAAAGAAAATACACTAAGAACATTTGATTTTGCCCTTTTGTTTTATGAAAATTGTTTATAAATAAATAGCTTTAGTTTCAGTTCCAATGAGAGCAGTTTCAGTTCCAATGAGAATATATCAAGGCATTGAAAAAGTTGAGATCTGGAAACACAGTAAAAATGTTAAAACGTCACTTTTAATCAATCAATGATAACATTTATTTTCTTATAGAAAGGACACAGAATCATAAAAAAAATGAATGAATATACTTTTCATGTCTGTCTGATTTTTATGTATCTGTGTCTTTTGCTAAATAACATCATGGATACTTTTATCATGGTTTATTTAAAAGCAATGTTTTAATCTTTTCAGATTGTTCCCATACTTCACCTTTTTCAGTGCATTGATATGTGTATATTTGAGTGAGTTAAATAGTGTGAACATACTTTTTAGGAGTTTGCAACACCATTAATTGTCTTATTTTCTCAGGTTGAATATACATACCCCTTTAATGGATCCTGCCACGTATATGTTAAATGTTAGTTCATGTGGACTTCCACTTATAAGCTGCTGAAAGTAATCTCCTTTTTTTAATTCACAGCTGGACTGTCGGCACATCAGATTTTTGGATGGACCATGGGGGTGGTGGGTTTCCAGAGATGGGGAAGCTATTACATCTTGGGGGGGTGCCCCAACAAACAGTGGAAAATGTGCATGTGGAGAAAATGGTAATAAACCTATTGTTAGAAATGTTGAAAAATAATTCAGTATAATTCAAACAGTTATTGCAGTTTTGATAGATAATGGGGAGTTGAATCCCCTTCTGGTTTCTCTTTTTATGAGGACCACTTATGGAGGATCTGTTTCCTACAAGTGCAAGCTTTTAAGTACTGCTGAATAAAAGAAGACCCAATTCAAAAAACCTATACAGATGTCTCAGTTGTACACATTGGTGAATATACACTCACTGGCCACTTTATTAGTTACACCTTGCTAGTACTGGGTTAGGCCCCTTTTGTCTTCAGAACTGCTTTAATTCTTCATGCCACTGATTCAACAAGGTGATGGAAACATTCCTTAGAGAGTTTCGTCCATACTGACATGATAGCATCACACAGTTGCTGAAGATTTGTCGGCTGCACATCCATGATGCGAAGCTCGACTAGCCTGAACCGTTGATACAAGGCAGGATGGATCCATGCTTTCATGTTATTTATATCAAATTCTGACCCTACGATCCAAATGTCACAACAGAAATCCAGACTCATCAGACCAGGCAACGTTTTTGCAATCTTCTATTTTACAATTTTGGTGAGCCCTTGCAAACTGTAGCCTCAGTTTCCTGTTCTTAGCTGACAGAAGTGGCACTCGGTGTAGTCTTCTGTGGCTTTAGCCCATCTGCTTCAAGGTTCAATGTGTTTGTTGTCCAGAGATGCTCTCCTGCATACGTCAGATGTAATGAGGGGTTATTTGAGTTACTGTTGCCTTTCTATCAGCTTGAACCAGTCTGCCCATTCTCCTCTGGCATCAACAAGATATTCTTGCCCAGAGAGCTGACGCTCACTGGATATTTTCTCTTTTTTAGACCATTCTCTGTAAACCCTAAAGATGGTTGTGTATGAAAATCCCAGTAGATCAGCAGTTGCTGAAATACTCAAACTAGCCCGTCTGGCACCGTGCCATGTTCAAAGTCACTTAAATGGGTTTGAACTTCAGCAGACCATCTTGACCATGTCTACATGCCTAAATGTATTGAGTTACTGCCATGTGATTGGCTGATTAGATATTTGTGTTAACGAGCAGTTGAAGATATATATGTGCATTCGGATTCGGACGAACCTGCAAATCAATGAAATTCAGTTGATTCAGCGGTCCGTCCAATTCCGAAATAAAGAATTTATTATATGCCCGAATATACTAAAACTATATTCGGGCATACATAAATTCTTTGCAGAACGCGCGGGGGGCATATTGGCCGCTGGCGTGTTCCTACTTAGGCGCGCTGCCATCTTTCAGTATATCTTGGTATACACCAAGATGGCGGCGGCCAAACATATGGGGGTCGCCATCTTGGTGTAAACCAAGATGCACTCAAAGATGGCAGCGGGCAAGCGTAGAACGTGCCGGCGGCCGACATGACTGCCGCTCGCTTAGCATTCTCAGTGTGTGGTTTCAGATTCGGAGACTGGTTGCCTCCAAATCCGAATCAGCAGAAAAATTTGTTTTCTTTGATGAAACAAATGGAAACCTTTTTTGTTTTCATTTTTTTTTTCGGCAGAATTTTTTTTTTTTTGCAGTGCACATGCGCTAGTTTAGACAATGTTTGTATATGTATTATAGGTGAATGTGCCTTGGAAATGACATCTTGCAACTGTGATGCAAATGACGATGTGTGGAGGACAGATGAAGGAGCCATAACGGATAAATCATCTTTGCCAATCAAGGAAATCAGATTTGGAGGGACAGATATAACACGATCATTAGCATTCTACCGTATAGGCAAACTTCGCTGCTGGGGAACAAGTAAGTCTGTCTCTTTATTTAAAATATACATTAAGTAAGCAGTTAAAATATTTGTTATGCCTAAAGTGACACAGAACTCAGGAGTTAAATCTTAAAAATACATTCACGTACCTTAACTAGTAACAACAATGTATCTTATTTGTGTATCACTCAGTTGTAGATCCTCAAATCATCTCTGAATTGGAATTGCTCCAAGCTCGCTCCCGTGATAGATGATGATTTCAATACAAATTAGTAAACTAAATGTGAGATTGTAGTCCATCATGGGAGTGAGAGGTGACTACTTTACAACAAACACAGAGACCATGGGGAACAAAAGTAGCCACCCTCCAGAAGGAAGGACAGTGTCAGTATGAATTCAGAGATGATTTGAGGATCTACAGCTGAGTGATACATAAATAAGATACATTTGTGTTAGTAGGTAAGGTACTTGAATGCATCTTTAAAATGTAACTTCTGAATTTAGTGTCACTTTAAGGATCTCTAACGCAATCGGACTTATGTGTTTCATGTTTTTGAAAGTTTCAGAACCTCCAGTCTTAGAGTCATGTGCTGCTCTTAAAGAAGCTGGTATCAATGAGTCGGGGAGATATTCGATTGACCCAGATGGTGTTGACAAAGGGCTTCCTGAATTTGGGGTCTACTGTGACATGTCATCACAGTCTGGTAACTACACAATGAAACTTTGCTTAGACAGAATGAGGTGACTGTATTGTTCAATTTCCAAGCAATGCTAAAGTTTTCATGTTTTGAGTACCAGTGCTAAATAGGGGAGGAGTGTGCTGTGGAGCATTTTCCCCACAGGCAGGTACTAATAAGATTTGTTTGGCTTTTGGCCCGCAGAAGAAACATTTCCCCTTTTAATCACTGATCACAGTGGAACAGTCAGAGACACATGTTGGCCATTATATAGCTACCTTCACCCCATTCAGACCCATAATCAAAACATCATATGACTTAATGCCAAAGGCTACAAATGAAGTCAGTGCTAGAAGACGTAAACATGTGGTCACAATAAGCCATGTTCTTTAGGAACACCCACCAATCTCTGCAGAAACATGGCTCATGTTGTGTGTGTTTTTCCCCCCAGGGGAGAATGTTCCCAGTCCTCCCTTGGTTCTTAATGACCACAACTATATAGTAATAATAACAGTTCTTGAAATTAATTTAGAAATTATTATTTTGTCTTTTTGTTTTTTTGTTTTTTAGTAGAAGCTTATTGATGTATTCCCAGAACATTTTCTCCATATCTAAAGAAGTAAATACCTTATATCAGATACAAACATCTTTACATATCTGTATATAAAAGCTAACAATTAAAGTACTGTATATCTAAATCCAAAACTTCAGGTTTTAAGTTTTTAATAGTGTGTTCCACTGAAAGATTTCCGTTTACCTCCTGTTCAGTGGCAGAACTATCACCATAGCAACCCAGGCGGCCGCTATGGGGCCCGGGGCACAGGGGGGCCTGGCCAGGATGAGGGACAAAGGGGTCCCGCTGATGCCGTGCAAGCCGCCTGGGTCGCTATGGCATTGCAGGCTGCTGCCTGTCACAGGCAGCTGTGAGGAGGAATGCGTCACTGTTCAGATCACTGACAATATGTCAGTGATCTGTACAGCGGTGCGTTCCTCCTCACAACCGATGCTGAGTCAGTGACAGCCAGCAGTTGCGTAGGAGGAGGCAGGGCCAGGTGGTGGCTGCGGAGGAGGAGGCAGGGCCCGGTGATGGAGGAGGAGGCGGGGCCTGCTAGCGACTGTGGAGGAGGAGGGCCAGGCGGTGGAAGAGGCTGACAGCGGACCGGGGCTGACAGGTAAGAGGTGTGCAGGGGTGTGACCAGCCCACCTGAAACCCTGCACCACCCACCATAGAACATCTATAGTTGGCTCTGCAGGGTCACTCTCAGGTGGGCTCTGCAAGTGGCGTAACTAGAAATCACAGGGCCCCATACAAAATTTTGCCATGGGGCCCTGTGATTTCTAGTTACTCCCCTGCTCCTGGTCCAGGGACATCTGTAACATTTTGGATTTCCCATAATCTTTTCACCCAGTAACAATGGTGACCAGGACAAATAGAAAGGGTGAATCTCCCTAGTGTGGACACATATAACAATAAACACCTTTCAGGATTTTAATCTTTTTATTCCATCCAAAACTATAAAAGAATCAGCTTTAGATATACTTCAAAGCCCAATTGAACCCTGCCTATTACTGTAATGTAAAAGGGCTGCACACATGGTAATGTCTCTATTACTTTTTTACACTTTTTTACACTGCTAAGTACTGCCAGCACATAGGAGAGGAGTCGGTCCGCAGCTCTCTCACATAAAGCAGGGCCTGGCTTTCCAGTGGTCTGATATGCCCCATCAAACTCTGCTTCAGTTAACATATGCTCTTTCATTAATCATTACATGTTTAAAAGATTGCCTTCATACACTTCTGTCATGTAACGCTCTTGACATTAGCTCTGTCATAAAAACCATCACATTATAATGTTTAACTTTTTGGTCACAGGCATAACAGTTATCGGCCACAACAGTGAAAGGCGTATACCCGTGAGCCCATGTGAGGAGCCCGGATGCTACAAGAGAGAAGTGATATACTCAGCAGATCTTGCTCAGCTAAATGCCCTTACTAAAGTGTCACAAAGCTGTGAACAATTTGTTAGGGTAAGCAGTTTGCTCTTTGCTCAGAAATTAAAGAGAGTAACATTTGAATGGTGCAAATAGATTTTAAATTAAATACAAGTGGAAACCCCTTCTTCTCCTAACAACTGTATATATGTGTTCCCCATGATGTTTTAGTTCCCTTCTATTGCAGAGGATGCAGTGGTTTGGCTTTTCCCCCCACAGAAGCAGTTATCATTTAGCAATTGCAGGGTGCAGAAACAATGGTCATCAGTAATGGTCACAACTCAGCAGAAGGAAAAACAAATGTACGTTTTGCACACTAATGAATGTTGTATGTTTAGAAGTGCTTAGGAGTGTTTAGAAGTGCCTACAGAAATCAAATAGAATATTGGCCTGCAGAGTACTCTCTCCTCTATCTTTCATAGATACAACAGGCTGGTCTAGTGAATTCAAAGCAAAGCTTATTTGGTGGCCTGATTATCTATGCAAGGCTGGCCGGCATCTCAAATTTGTTGGCAACTTTAATAATAACCTTGCCTCATTAACACATTTGTACAAAGTACAAAGCACATTTTTTATAACCCTTGCAGTGGTGCTAATTAAGGTCAAAAATAACTAAGTTATGCCCAATCTTCAGAGCCGGCCGGCTGCAACAGCACTTTCTCCAGCATCTCTGCTCCTCCATTGCAGCGATGTTATATCCCTTGGCATTATCACGTCTAATACACTGTGTATAGAACATGATGACTCAGGGACCTTAGAACGCTACAGCACAGGGGGAATGAGGCTAATAGCTGGGCAGTTTGGAGGATCAGGTGAGTATAACTTTTTTCTATTCATTTTTTACCCAGAGTTTTTCTTTAAAGCATATGTAAGATCAAAACTTTTTGTTTAATCTTGATAAGAGTAGTAAGGAATATAACCCATCAGATTTTTTTTGTTTGTGTCCTGCTGGAGATATTTTCCCCTTGCTATACAAGAAAACAGGTACTGCTGGGCTGTCTTTTAGAAAGGCTAGAATTCTCTGCAATCACATGTTATGGAAGCACCATAAATCTAAATCGATCTAAATAAATCTAAAATGAGGATTTTATATAAGTATTAACAAAAGTGACATTGTGATGATTATAGTATCAAACTGCAAACATCAAAATATTGAAATACATTTGGCAACCAAAAAAGTTAGTTTTCCTTTAAGGAATACATTATTGTAAAACTAACTGCCTTATTTGCTTTGCTTCAATTGTCAATGTCTATTAATATATATATATATATATATTTTTTCTTTATATTCCAGCTCGACTGTCGCCATGTGCGCTTCATTCAGTCTGGATGGGGCTGGTGGGATTCCTGGGATGGAAAGAAGATGATTTACTGGGGTAGTGCTGATTCTGCAGTCGGTGGTTGTGCATGTGGAAAAACTGGTACAAATGTGCAATAATTGACTAGGAATGCATTTGCATGGTGCATAAGGTTCAATAAATGTAAAGAAAATTAAATTATTTACAAAATTATTCACGAAAATTTATAGCTGTTTTATAGGTACGGTACTTGTTTCCATGGGCATCCACAGCAAGCTTTCTGGGGGATGGATTATATTAAAGTGTATTTCCACTTTCGCAGGCAAAATTGAGAAACCCCCACTATGGGGTCTATTCACGAAGCTGCCAAGGGCAGCCGAGTGAATGACCGATCTGAAGTGAAGTGAGCCGAACACTGTTCGGCTATTCACTTCAGGCTGGTACGGCTAATTTCAGCCGTACATTGGCTGAAATCAGCCATACATCGGCTTGCTTTGTGTGGATTCGGGTCGGCTTACTGAACCGAAGGGGTCCTGGGGCCGAACTCTAGCCGAAGGATCGGCCGAAGCTACGGCCAGATCCTTTGGCAGCTTCGTGAATAGACCCCTATAAGTTTATGTGTTCCTATTCACACGGCATATCTAACAATCATTTAAAGAAATATATTTCGTCCCTTTTAAGGTGCCCATACACTGCTCGATTCTCGTGCGAGAATCGCTGGAAATCCCACGATCGTACGAGAATCGAGCAGTGTGAATGAAGAGGTGCGACCGTTTCTACTGTACGGTCGCACGTCTTTTGTCTAAGGAGCACGCTAGAAAACCAGCCGAAAATCGTACGATTTTCGGGTGGTTTGAACGGTGCTCGGGAGACAAATGCCAAACGGGCCAGTGTGCGCACGCGCACACTGCCCGTTCAGCATTGCGCTCATCGGAAGCCCGCCCCTCGGGGGGGCGGCCTTGCGATGATCGAGAGTACGATCTGCCTGTCCAAGATGGGCAGATCGTACGTTTTTTTAATCACTTTACAACCATCGCAAGACTAAGGTCTTGCGATGGTTGTACAGTGTATGGCCACCTTTAGATATCTCTATTTAGCCAGCCTTTGCATGCTCCTCTCTCAATTTCAGTAACAGCAACTAAGTGTCTCCTCATTAACATACAATGGGAGAAATTCATAAATACTGAATCAGACCAAATCTAAGCAGTTGCCCATAGCAACCAATCAGCTTCTTTTTTCTGTTTGTTTAGTTACATTTTGAAAATTAAACAGAGAAGCTGATTGGTTGCTCCAGTTTCTGTCTGCTCCAGTTTTTATGAATTCCCCCAATGTCCCCCACAGTCCTACTTATCTAGTTTGCAAGTAATAATAAAATCTGCCGGCACAGTACGGGGGCAGAGTTAATTATTTGAAACAAAACTCCCCCCAACTCCCCAGACAGTGAAAACTAAGCAGGATGTTTCAGTCCTGAGCTAGCACAATGTAACGTGCAGTATAAAAAATAGGTGTTATCCGAATTTGACTGCAAAAGTGGAAAGGAATGTTAATTGAAACCAACAGCACTAATTTGAAAGAGTTCAACTTAAACAGTACATAAACATAAAATTAGGGATGCACCGTTACTGGTTTTTTCGGTATCGAGTATGAGTGCAAGTACCAATATTTTTTTCCCGGTACTTGTCGATACCGAATACCGATACCGGAAGTCCCATTAAAGAAGTCAGGTGGCGTGTAATGACGTGCCACCTGGTTTCCTGATTAGCCGGGAAGCCAGGCGGAGTGTAATGACTCGCCATCCGGCTTCCAGCAGGGGAAGCAGTTTCCATGCTTCCTCATCACCAGGTGACGATAAAGCATGGAGCCGGCTCGCTGGCCAATCAGGAAGCCGGGTGGAGTGTAATGATGTGGCGCCCCCGGCTTCCTGACTGGCTGCGAAGCTGGCTCCATGCTCCCACGTCACCAGGTCGTCCCTGGAAAAGCACCGTGTCCCCGTGCCAGTGGAGACAAGGGCCTCTTACCCACAAGCCCTGGGGTGTTGGTTGTGGGGGGCGGGGGGGGCTTATTCACATCGGGGTACCCCTTGTACTACCCAGATGCGTGCCCCCCATGTGAAAGAGTAAGGGGCACTTATACCCCTACCCACTCACTAAAGAGTTAGATCAAATTTTTTAAATATAAACCAGACTTTTGAAAAAAATCCTTTAATAAAAAAAAACAAAAACAAAAGATTTGATTGATGATTTTAACAAGCCTTTTATTTTAAAAAAAATGGATCCACCGACGTTATCCTAGGGTCAATCATGACGTACAGCGTAGTCCACGACAATGATGGCAACTTGACGAAATTAAAAAAATAAATAGAAATAATTTTTAAAAACCCGACGCCTGCCGACCCTTTCCGCTTGTGAACTCCCGCCGCAGAATGGCATTCTGATACATGCCAGCAAAATATAAACAATTGGGTGGAGTGGTGACATCACCGCTAGCTCCGCCCAACTGTTTACATTTGTTCGGCACCTGACAGGGCTTAGCTGCGTTAGCCATGATTGGGCAAAGTCATCATTACTGTGCTGTGATTGGGTAAAGGCTTTACCTAATTAAGGCTTCACAAGGCACTGTGCGGTGCGCAATGCCATGTGGGGCGCTCGGCAGACGAATAGCCCGCCGAACACCATGATAGTTTGTGTGTTCGCCGAACACGCAAACTACCGATGTTCGAGTTGAACTGTTGTTGGACTTGAACATCGAGACTATCCCTACTTACTAGTACACACAAGGGTGACTGCGTAGCACTCTTCTTCAGAAAGGAGTCACTCCAAAACAGGAAGTCAGCATCAGTGCTCAGGGGACCAACTGATTCTGCAGGAAACTAAAATTTAAACAATTAAGAAGCAGTATCCATTGTAAGCGATTTCATCAGCATTTGAAATAGCTTAAAATCCTTTTGACTTTATAATGACTTTAAACCCAATATAACTTCCAATTTATTATAAATGACAATGTAATCATATTAAAACGTATCTGTTGGTAATTTATAACAGAAAATCAGCAAACTCCAAAAGAAAAAAACTATTTTATGAGAAATAAATTGAGATCGCAGACAGATGATGTTTGGAGAGTCAAAAAGGAATCCTAGAACATAGATGGTGGCCTCCAATCATATCATAGCTTGGCACAAACCTGATGCTGTACAGCATTATTGATGAACAATAATTCTCATTCATTTTTTGATTGAACATGGATGGGGTCTAGGAGCTGTGGTATTAAAGACCCCATCCATGTTACTATTTAGAAAGGCCAAGAAAAAAAAATGGAGATTTCTGGTTTTCTCAGGAATCCCTTGTAATACTTGTATAAAATAACGTGATTTATGGTTAGTAACCATGTAAAGGTAATATATACTCTATAACATATTTTTTTTTAAAATAAATATGTAAATAAAATCAGCTTAAGGCGTAGAACCATTAAACGATCTGTCCCTGTATTTAATATATATATGGAAAATCAAAAAACCTCAAAGTCATTAAAAAATAAATAAAATATGAATGCTGTAATATGTGCTGAATTAAAATACACCATACTTTTCTTGGTGGTCTCCAGGCTTTATAAGGTATGGGAAACACAATAAAAAATAAAAGTAGGAGTGTGCCACAATAAAGGTGTCTGAAGGCAAACTTTTCCTTCAGGTCCACTCCTCTGGTGATTGGCTATTGCAATTTAAAATAGCTAATAGCAGGCTGGCTATTGCTCCCAGCCACTGTGGATCAATCAGCAGGGAAGCGGACCTGAAAGAGAACTCAGCAGGCAGAGAGTGGGTGCAATAGCCAGCCTGTAATTGGCTATTGCAAGTTGCAATAGCCAATAGCAGGCTGGCTATTGCAACTTGTTGTAATAGAATTAAGTCCTGCCAATACTAGAGCAACTTTAATCACTATATATAGAAACATGTATCACCAAAATCACTAATAAATATTGTGCCAAGCTAACAAATATCAATTGCCAAATGTGTGTGTCACCTAATTCATTTGGTGGTTTTCACCACTATTTCCAGTCTTCATCAATGTGTCATGTAAAACAATACCAATAGGTAAAACTCTAATTCATACGAAATTCAGTGCAAATATCTACAGTAAACACTATAAGGTGCAACAATAATTAATGACATCAACAAATATTATTGAATCCTATTGATCTATAAATACAAAAAATAAATAAACGGGGCTTTGTAGGTGACTCGTAAACAATGCAGTTAGACATAATGTCACATGACTCATTCTTGTATGGTAAAATTCATATTTAATAACATAATTTCATGATTGACAAAAAGTTGCATATAAAAGACATACCACACATCTAAAAACAGGACCATTAGACATATAAACAGCATCCGTACAGATTGATATTGTGCAAAATAGCAATAATTAACACTCTTGATTTCATTGTAAATTCATAATAAATTAGATCAGTCAATATATAATTTTTAAGATCAGTCAACATATTATTGTTATATATTTTCATATTGTTAAATGTTCCAATCACAAATCTGTACTTTTTCATTCTTCGACGTGTTTCGCCCTAGCTTTTTCAAGAAGTTTATAGAGGCGGCCTGTAGAATCCATATGAATATTATGGTGAGCACTCAAATAGTTGAAAATAGCAATTAGCCATACATAACTTTAACTGACATAGATCAATGAATGAGATAAATACATAAATACCATGTATAACATTTCTGGGGACGAGCAGATTCACATCTAGGGGAGTCCCTCCACTCCGCCAGGAGAAGAGAAGCAGGGATAAGTCAGGGGATGTATGGAAGAGGAGGCATCTCTATCTGTCCTTATGCGACCTACAAGATTAAATTATAAACCAATGCTCTCCTATGTATAACTTCATGTGAATACAATGTATTGCATCTAGCATTGCAAAACCACCTAAATATAAGATACAATGAAACAGCTTCTCTGAGCCTTACTGAATCAGTGAGTAAATGTATCCAAACTAAGGTTGGATACAATTGGCCTTCACAATAGGTACTTTTATATCCATAACAGCATCCACACCAGTCAATGTATCTCATCCAAATACCATCTATGTCACTTCCATCCCTTCATTAAAGTATAATTGAATTGTATATAAACATTATTAAAGATTATCAAGGATTGTCCTCATTAGTATCAATGTTTAAATTATATAGTTAATCCATTCAGAAAATCATCCTAAGAGAAAGTGACCAGATATAGTAATAGATAAGAAACACTGAATATATCCCATTACGTGATTGGGGTACCTTGTGAATTGTTCAAGCTCCTCAAGTGTCCAGGACCAACCTCTACCATTCTCCAATGTCCCGAGTCTCCCTTACTCTAGATGTTTCCCACCGCAGACCCACGCGCCGTCTCGATCAGTCAGCGTGTGACGTCTGCGGCTGGGGCAGGCACTAGGTCCGCAATTGCGCCCTTATGAGCGCCTCCGAAAGATGGGAGTGACCCAACCAAGGCTAGACCACACCCCCCGGGGCCGTCAGCCAATGGAGCGGCGCCCAGGATTCTTCTTTTTTGTATTTATGACTGTATTTAGGGGTGGTGTCTCCGTTTAGTGCTGATCCCTACATCTTTTTAACATCTTATTCATATTGATCTATAATCAACACTGTGTAAATTCTTCAAACTATACCTGCATTGGTCACTTTGTATTTTGTTCTGTATCAGCAGCAAATCACAGGCAGTTCAGCAGTGCCGGTATATACCGCAAATTGAAATGTTTAATGCAGCCCTGGCTGTGGGTGAAAAGACTAGCCGTATTTGGACCTCTCTGCACTTTTGAGACTTTAGGATATATTCAGAGGTACTGAACACTTTGGGGGGAATTTATCAAAACTGGAGCAGACGGATTTCAGAGCAGTTTCAACCAATCAGCTTCTCTCTTCAGTTTGTTCAGTTAAGATTTGAAAATAAAACACAGAAGCTGATTGGTTGCCATGCACAGCTGCTCCAGTTTTTGTCTGCTCCAGTTTTTGTCTGCTCCAGTTTTGATAAATTCCCCTCTTTGTATTTAATTGCACTGGATACTTTTGTTTTTATTTTCCTGGCACTGGTCACTTTGTATCTGGTTCTGCACTAGTCACTTTGCAATTTCTGGCACTTTAGGCCTGGTTCGAACCTAGGAGTTTTTGAGCAGTTAGAAAAGCACTTTTAAATGCTCAACACAAGAAATCCCATGATTTTTTTATGGTCCCTGTTCACACCTGAACAGACAAACGCTAGCAGGAAAATGCCAAACGCCTGAAAAGGTACATGAGCGTCTTCAGGTAGTAAACAGTGCGTTTTTTGCCCAATAGACTTCAAAAGAATCACACAAACGTGCAGCAGAACTATGTTGTACATATTCATGCGCAGTTTTGCATGTTTGTAAGTGCAATTTGTAATGTAATGTTTCTGAAGCTGCCAGTCAAAACACCCTTCTTCATGTACGAGCGTACAAACGCACATTAAAATGTGAATAACGAGCATAAACATGCAAATAACCACGCTTGAACCCGGCCTTATGAATTGACCATTTATATGTTGATGAATTTTGTGTAATATCCTGTATAATATGTATAGTTTGATGAATGTACACAGTGTAGATTATAGATTAATATGAATCAGTAATATGTGAATTGTGATACATTACATTACACGGACGAAAATTATCGTTGATTGTTGAAGTCATGAATTATTGTTGCACCTATCATGTATACTGTGGATATATTTACGCTGAATCGCATATGAATGAGAGTTTTTCTTTTTAACATTGTTTTGCATGACACATTGATTACAATTGGGAATGGTGGTGGAAACCATTAAATGAATTAGGTGACACACACATTTGGCAATTGATAATAGTGCGGCACATATTTATTTCTGATTTTGGTGACACAGGTTTCTGCTTTTAGTGATCACAGGTGCTCTAGTATTACTGGGAGTTTACAACAAGGTGTTATAGCCAGCCTGCTATTAGCTATTGCAATTTTAAATAGCCAATAGCAGGCTGGCTATTGCACCCCTCCACTGCCTGCTGTCAATCAGCAGAGGAGCAGACCTGAAAGAGAACTTTCTCCTTCAGATCCGCTCCTCTGCTGATGACAAACTGAAAGGAAAAGGTAATGCATTTGCTTTTCAGTTTTTTCGTTATTCGGATTCAGTATTTTCGGATATGGCATATCAAACAAATACCAAACAGCCAAAAAATCGGACGAAAATGTATACGTACGCTAACGAATACACATATCTACCCTTTATTATAAATAATAGCAACATTTTCCAGTTATAGACAGGTGCAATTGGTGAGTCATGCATTTGGTGGTCTTTGAAAAAGAAAAGTATGCAAACTGCAGCAATTCAAGGTTTGTCTATATGAGTGCCTTTGATTAAAAATAATACTACAAGGATCCTTATAACAATGATAAACTGAATTAAATGATAAAATATCTGTAAAAAATAAGTCAAGGCAACTGGACTTGCTGTTTTTTTTATTCTTGAAGACGTTTCACTGGACATCCGATCAGTTTGCATAATTGGATTCTATGAAGTGGTATTAACCTTCCCAGAGAGAGGTGTTAATTCACCATATTTATTCCCAGATAATTTTTGTAGTCATTCTGAATTGAGAAAGCTGGCTGGATGTCCAGTGAAATGTCTTCAAGAAAAATACAGAAAGTCCAGTTGCCTTGACTTATTTTTTACAGATATACCATGACCTGGATGAATGAGAACCTTCACAGACAAATTATAAAAGTTAGGTAATTTGCATGACTTAAGGGTCATGATTAATTTATAATGCAACAATTACAATTAATTGGATAGACAAACCTACAAAAAGGCTGCTGAAAGTAGTATCAGGTTTAGATGGGGGTTACATGTAGCTCTAAAGCCAATGGATGGATACTACTGCTTACCTGAACACTAATTTGAATTTGTTCTCCAGGTACTTGTGCATTTCCTGATAAGGTCTGCAACTGTGACAGCAATGATAACATCTGGAGAACAGACGATGGCTTCCTACGTGATAAGACAGCTCTGCCAATTAAGGCTGTGTATTTTGGAGACACCAATAACTTCCCCTTGGAAATGGCTTATCACAGTATTGGAAAACTGAGATGTAGAGGTACAGGTACGTAAAAGCTTGGGATATAAACCTTACTTTATTTATTATAATATTAGCAGTGTAAAAACCTATTTGAAGTGAATAAAGATTCTTTGGTAAGGAGGTCTCAGAATCTGGATGGTTAAATCCTAAACATATTGCCAAGCTAAAAGGAAGCTACCATTTCTGCCCTTCTATGGAAAAGTATATCTCTGTTTCAGGTCTATAACAAGTATGTAGCCATAGTGAAGTCAGAACATCAGATCTGCATATTGTTTTTGTGAAAGTGGCTGAAAATATTGACATCTATGTAGAGAACATTAGGTGGGCAACAGTCACTTTTTAGGAGAGGTCAGCAATGGTGGAATACATACAGTATTTCTCTCAGTATATCCCTTTCAGGCATATATTACACAATGGCTGTCCAGCTAGGACAAGTATAAATATGCTATTTCAGACTTACTACTTGCACTTTGTTATGGAATAATCTTTTAATTTGCTTTTGTTTTAGCTAAGAAAAAATTTTTTTAGAATACTTTTTTTTGTATGGGCTCGGAGAACAAAGCCATACTATGTTTAAGTCAATGCAATCTAATGTAGACATGATGTACTTGTTACTTGGAGATCTTCCACTATGAGTCGTTCCCATTATTTCAGTATTTGAAATAAAATACATTTCAAATGATGTGTGCTTCCCGTCCTTTTCAGGTGCATTCTACAAATATAAAACAATACACTTTTGGAATCATGTACATAATTGTTCTTAAACTTAAACTTATAATTAAAAGATTAAAATGTTTTACTGCATTTTATTAAGATTGTAAAACATATTGAAAGTGTTTCATATTAACTGTATCTGACAGAGAAATGTAAGTTTTCAAGGCCAGCACGGTGTCATGCCAACCAATTCTGGGCAGCTCTGAGCACTCAGATGTCTTACTGTTAATTGGAAGTGAATTGGAAGAGGTTTTAGTAGCATAATTCCTACACTTTGGCTTATAAACACCAGTTAGGTAAAAAAAAGATAATTCCTAGTTTTTTTACACTGTTCAAATCAGCTCTTCTTTTTGTTATTTTATTGAGTATTAATATAATTGAAGCCCATCTCCAGGCAGACGTGGACTTCTGAAGAGCCCCTTTGTAATAACAATAAAATTATGTGGAAAAAAAAAGTGGTAAAAAAATAAAATAAATTGTTAAAGAAATGAAAACCAACCTTGCTGCCCCCGCCATCCGCATGAGAATAAACACGCGGGCATAGGGCATGCATGTGTACGTAAACGAAGATTTGGCCACACATGTCGGATATCACCATAAATTCTCCCAGCTCACTCCACTGGGCTAACTGATTCCTAACTTACAATAAACCTTCTTACTTAGACTAATTGAGCCTACTTAACAGTAGCTGGACAAAGCGATTAATAAACTCAGGGCATAGCTGTTTTTGCTGCTTTATTCCTATTGTTGACTGATATTGTTGTGCCCATACGCTCCAGCACCTGATTTTCTTTTGTGTGGCTATATCTTCCTATGAAGTAGTTTGTTTTTTTTTGCTAACATTACTATTGTAGCAAAGGTGTGAGTCTTTGGGCACAGAATCAGTGGGGGAGAGGGGTGGGGGTTAACATTCCGTTTCAATGGGACTTTGTGATTTTGTGCTCAAAAAGGCACACTTTTCCTTCTGCAATAAAAAGACAAAGGGGGGATTTATCATAGCAATTTCAAGTGTTTGAACTTGCACGGAATGTATTTGATGCACTTTGCACCAGATTTATGATGCTAGTGTAATGTTCATGAATGAGGTTTAATAGACTCCAGGAAAGAAGACTTGTAACTCCAGGCAAAAAGCTTAACTGTCACTTCTTGAAGAAGTGGTCACAGGGACTTCTTAAGTTGTGATTGTTTTGTTAGGTAATGCCCCAGTTTCAAGCAGCCGCAGGACAAGTGCAGATAAAAAAACGTGCGAAAAAACGTGCAGTTGAAAAAGTAGTGCAAGCTCAGGTGAAAACAGGGGCACATGTTAAAAAACAGATTTGCACATTAAAAAAATGATCTAAGAGGCTAAAACTGTCACAATTTATTTGATACATTCCCCTCAAAGTATGTCCCCAAAGTCACTGGCATATACACCAAGTACTTTATGGCAACCTCTTTATTTCTGATCGTCTTACTCTACCTTATGACAATTTTAATTTACTTTTTTCAGAGAGACCAGATAGTGAAGGAGGAAGAAAGAGAAGACAACAAGGCTAGATAGTGGAGTAAGAGGCAGTAGGGAAGAATTGTGGAGGGGGGTAAAGAACACAACAAGAACATATTGTAAAAATAAAACCATAGTGAAAAGTGGAAAAAGCAATGGCAGCAGGAGGCAGGAGAATGAAGGAGAGGAAGCAGTGCAATGACATCTTGGAAAGTAGAGAAAGAGGGAAGTGTTAGGATCCAGAGCGCCTCCTGGTGGCGCTGGAGCTAAGCCCTGCAGTTTGCGTACTCACCTGCGGGGGTCTCCAGGCAACCAGGAACTGCTAGGTACCAGACCTCCACTGGGTGGTGCTGGAAACTGCAACTCCAGTGCTCGCCTGCAGGTGTCTCCCAGCTGCCACCAATCATCCACCACCTGGTGCTCCTTGGGAGGTTACTTAAGCCCTCCCTGCAGTAAGGTCTGTGGCTTAGTATTGTTTCCTGTTAAGCCTGAGTCCCCTGTCCTGTAACCTGCTGCTGTTGCCGAGTCCTGTATCCTGTGTATGTTCCCTGCTTGTTGTCCAGAACCGTGACCTGTTTATGTTCCTGAGTCCTGTTAGCTCCTTGTACCCTGACCTTTGGTCCCTTAGTTCCCCTGGTGTTTTGCTTTGCTCCCTGGGTGTGCTTGCCTGTTTCTTCTTGCATGTGGTGTTGTTTAGATGTAGCTAGTTGCTAATACTTGTTTCTGTTGTATTATTCTGGTTGGCAAATTAAAACGGTATATCATACATTCTGCCTTGCCCTGTGTGGTCACGCGTGTTTGGTCTGCCTGTGTGGGTACCTGCGCAGGTGTGGGGTCACCTGTGCCGGTATCCCTGATAGGAAGAGTCTAGACTGCGTAGCAGGGGGTAGAGGAAGAATTGAAACCAGAATGTAAAGGAGGAAGAGAGAGGAGGCAGAGATTTAAGAAGGGAATAGGAGTAGCAACACAAATTGTAGAGAGGGCACGACAAGAGTTCTACATGGGGGAGACTTTACACTCTATGGTGTCAGCAGTTGGCTCAATGTTTTGCATTTGCCCCTCTGGTCCAGTCTGCCCCTGATTGCCCCACACTTTAGTTGCTCTCTCCTATCACAAGAACATGCATTAGATGATTTAAAGTAGGGATGCACAGATACTTTTCGAGTACCAGTGCCGATACTTGGCATTTTCATGAGAACTACCACGGTTGCGGCGGTGACCTAGCTCTGGTGCTCCACCACTGTTCTGAAATCATTAGTCTGTATTGTTTTGAAAAACTGTCACATGACAATAAACAAAAATGTATCAGTACTCGTACTTGTAAGTACTCGGCAAGTACCAGTACTCGCAAAACTGGTATCTGTGCATCCCTTTATTTATATTTATAAAAACAAAATCGTACAAGAAAACAGAGATGTACAAATCCCGGGAGCTCCGTGTGCTCCTTACAAATGACAGCTGCCTCCTAACTTTTGAATTTTTCTCTAGTCTAGTGTTGAAGCTCAAAAGTATCGGTACATGTACTCGTACTTGTACTGAGTACTGTACTTGGTATCTGTGCAACCCTAATTTAAAGCTATCTTATGGTTTAGCGATCAGAGATTTATCTTATCTGCAATAAAACTACAATGCAACAAGTGCTGGGGCATTGCGTGGTAATCAGAAATTGAATTTTCATATTACCTGAAGTTTAATAGAAGTACACAATTTTCACATACTTTCCATATATTTTTGGGAGGTGCTAGACTGCTGTTTAGGGAGGGTTGGTATGCTGCTGACATGTAGAGGTTGAAAAGTTTACCTCTATTTAATCATACCACATTAAAATACACCCATCCCAACTGTTCCCATTTTACTCTACAGGCTGCGCTGCATGCACTATTTGCCCTAATGGTCATTATTTTCTGTTATAGACTCTTATCCTTGGCAATCAATGCTGAAAATAAAAATCTTTATTGACAATTAACAATCATTATAGCTTAGTTCATTGAGCCTTGTGTAAACTGTATATGACATAGTAGTAGGGTTCGACAGTGCTAGGTGTTAGGCATATAATTACACATTAACCTTCTATGTAGAAAATGACAGTAAACATGTTAGTTGCATTTAGTGACTTCATATATTCTTCACTTTAAAAGTATGTCATAAGTGTGGATTGTGCTGGAGATCTATTTCCAATTAAGTATCCTTATTAATAATAATGAACACTTTTACTACAACTTAAATTTGAATTTGCCTGCAAAGCACTATATCTAACATGAGATGGCAGTCTTGTCTTTAAAATTCCATTTAGATTTTAATGTTTTGTAGCTTTGTTAGACCAGTTGTAGTTAGAAGGCAAGTAAAGAAGTAAACTTATTTGGTGCATTCCTTAAAGCATACATAAGCTGCAGTGAGTGAAGCACATCAGGGTGGTCTTATTAGAGCCCTTTTTAGTGGTATGCTTGCTTAAATGGTCCACTTCTTGAGGATGCTTGAAGTTGCATTCTGGGCACATAAAAAGATAGAGAAAATGAAAGTGTTTGTGTATTTAATAAAAATACAAATAATCTTTTAACATGCATCTAGTGTAAATACCTGATTGTATTTTTTTTAAATTCCTTGTCCAGTATAACTCAGACTGGGAGAGGGACGAGCGGCACTACAGACCAATCATGTCTACATGCACAGAGGCTGACAAGAAACCTGCTAAAAGAAAATGGGAGCAGAAGGATGGGCACATGCGAAGGCATCCCTACAGTTTCCCTTGGGAAAGGGGGGGGTTGGTGTTGGATGGGGCTGCTAGTGACGACTGTTACTGGGGAGGACGGGTAGGGTATGGGTGTTTATGACGATCGTTACAGGGGGGCCGGGGGAGTGGCAGCTGCTACCTCTGACTCCAGCTCTGTCCAGCATCCCGCCCAGCTCACTGACGTTACTGTTTGCCAGGAGCTGGGCAGGACAGCAGCCACAGCGTCTTGCTCAGCTCCTGGCAACCAGTGACTTTACTGAGCACAGCGGGATGCCGGCCAGAGCGTCCCATGTTGCCAAGAGTTCTTAGCAAACTGTGGCGCTCTGGCCGGTAAAGGGGCAACAGGTGTGCCCCAATGAGATGCCACGTGGGGCAGCTCAGCTGCCTCATTATAGGGATGTCCCTTGGCACATGGGCTATGTGGGCGGGCACTAGGTAGCAGAGAAAAGTCAGAGCATGCCATTTGATCCGCTCTGATGAGTCGGCGTCAGTACAGGAGATTTCTACTTTAGTGGACCCTCCCCTCCTTTTCTGGAGGGCTCTACAACTTTTCCATTTCTTGCTAACCTTAACTAAATCAGCTGAGCTCCAAGTGGATTCTATGCCTTTTGAGGAACTATGTTTGGACCCAGAGCCTATACGCCGCACCCTTTCTCTCTCTTATGCACTGCTAAACCAGCCGTCCACCGCTGAGACCCAGAGTTATGTCAGACAATGGGAACGAGACCTAGGTCTGGCCTTCTCAGCCACAATGGGACCAGATTTTCTACTTCACCCACAAGACTTCTGTGGCCTGCAGGGTTAAGGAATCAGGTTTTAAACTACTTTCCAGGTGGTATAGAGATCCCATTGGCTATCCAAAGGGTCTTTCCGCAAGCCTCACCCATATGCTGGAGATGTAACACGGCCTAGCCCATATTTTGGGACGGCCAGGTGCTCTGATAATTTTGGACAGGTGTGTGTCATTGGTCTACAGAACTGACGGGTATTGACCTGTGTGACCGTCCTGAGACGTACCTCCTTCACTTGAATTCTCTGTCGGGATGTAGATATAAGCGTTCACTCTTGATTCATTTGATTACCGTGAAGAGTGTGTGCTGCTCTGTTGGAAGCAGACCTCTCCACCTTCCCTTGCTCTCTGCTTTAAAAAGATCCAAGAGTTATGCACCATGGAAGACCTGACGGCAGCTCTCTATCACGGGGAGGAAGCTGGCCTTTTCTTCTTCTGTTCTCATCTCTTCTCTCGCCTTCCTCTGTTCGTCTTTTCATTTGCCTTGGTCTGTCTTGTTTGATTCTGTACTTCTTGGTAGTTTTTCTTTAGCAGTACTAAATATAAAAGTTTACATGCCATGGAAGTACGGGATGCATGCTCTGTCTGGTTTTGCTATTTAAGTGGATACTAACTCAAAGGTTATGCTGATTGAGTGCATGGTAATTTCCTTTGTTTAGTACTGGCCTTGCTACAGTGTATCATTAAATATTTCTATTCTTGCTACCCTTCTGTACTTCTATGTTGGCATTTATAAATAATGAATAAAAAAAAAGTCTCTCAAGTGAATGTAACCAAAGTGGGCGATTGTACAATAATTTAACATAGTCTTTCTCAGGTGAATTTAACCAAAGCGATAGATTGTACAATAATATAAAATAGTCTCTCAGGTGAATGTAACTGAAGCAGCCAATTCTACCATATTATAAAATACTTTTTCTCAGGTGGATGTAACTAAAGCAGGCAATTATGCAATAATATAGAATAGTCTTTCTCAGGTGAATGTAACCAAAGTGGGCAGATGTGCAATAATATAAAATAGTCTTAGGTGAACATAACGAAGCGGACGATTGTGCAATAATATTAATAATAATATTATTTAAAAAAATGTTCCCCAGGCAAAATATAACCAAAGCAGGTGATTGAACAATAGAGTCTTTTTCTAGCCCTTTAGGTCATGTACGGGTTTAAATGTAAATAAAGGACAACTAAGGGAACTAAGCCAGGTTATAACAAGACCATGATTCCTAATTTTTAAGGAATCCTTAGTGACTGGTAGGGTACCATGTGATTGGCGGAGGGCTACGGTAGTTCCAATATTCAAAAAGGGGGCTAGATGCCAACCAGGGAACTATAGGCCAGTCAGTCTAACATCGGTAGTTTGTAAACTGTTAGAAGGTATAATTAAGGACTATTTGGTAAAATTTGTTAAGGATAAGGGGATAGTTAATGACAATCAGCATGGGTTCAGGAAAGACCGTTCCTGCCTGACTAACTTGCTAACTTTTTATGAGGGGGTGAGCAGAGATATGGATGGAGGGAAGCCGGTAGATGTTGTATACCTGGATTTCTCAAAGGCATTTGATAGGGTACCACACAAGCGCTTACTTCACAAGCTGAGGGCTATGGGCATAGATGAGGTGGTGTGTACGTGGATAGAGAACTGGCTACGGGAACGTGTCCAGAGAGTATCTGTAAATGGCACCTTTTCGGACTGGGCTAGTGTAATGAGCGGTGTGCCTCAAGGATCTGTGCTGGGTCCGATACTGTTCAACCTATTCATTAATGACATCGGGGAGGGAATAAATAGCCATGTTTCCGTGTTTGCAGACGATACAAAAATAGGGAGGGTACTAGAAACGGATCGTGACAATATAACATTGCAGGAGGACCTGGATAAAATAGGGGAGTGGGCAATACTATGGCAGATGAGGTTTAATGTCGATAAATGCAAAGTAATGTACTTTGGACATAAAAATAAACAAATGGGCTATACAATCATGGGTATGCCGCTAGGGAAGTCAGAAATAGAAAAAGATTTGGGGGTCATTGTAGACCACAAACTGAATGGTAGCTTGCAGTGCCAAGCTGCGCTAAACAAAGCTAGCAGGGTCTTGTCCTGTATTAAGAAGGGGATGTATTGCAGGGACAAGTCTATAATTGGGCCTCTATATAGATTGTTGGTTCGGCCACATCTGGAGTACGCGGTCCAGTTTTGGTCGTCGGTACTGAGAAGGGATGTCCTTGAACTGGAGAGAGTCCAGTGGAGGGCAACAAAACTAATTAGGGGAATGGAGGACCAGAGCTATGAGACAAGGCTTCTGACCTTAAACATGTTTACGCTGGAATTAAGGAGATTAAGGAGATTAAGGGGGGATATGATTTTCATGTACAAGATGTCACAATGGTGACAGCAACATTGGCAACAAACTGTTTGAGATTAACTCCATTACAAAGACTAGAGGCCACCACCTAAAGTTGGTGGAGAAAAAATTCCAGCACAATGGGCTAAGAGGGTTCTTTACAGTAAGAGCGGTTAAGGTCTGGAACTCACTGCCATCGGCAGTGATTTCAGCCAAGAGTGTAGATTTGTTCAAGAAACGTTTGGACAATTTCTTGAGGGACCGTAATATCCAGGGATACCAGTATCCCTAAGAATGAGATGATGCGTGGACCTATATGAGTTGGACTTGATGGACGTATGTCTTTATTCAACCCCAAATACTATGTAACTATGTAACGAGCTGATTGGTTTTACCTTTCTGGGCTGTTGAAATGTACTATCATACATTTGACCCATTGAGACATGGGCACCATACCTTTCCAAAATTAGCAGATTTCTAGCTAATGTGCCTGCTCTGCCACTAGGTAGAAGCGTAGAAGCCCACCTTCCTCTATTGATGTTTACCATGTTGTACATTATTGTACTGCTACCCCTGATTTTGTTTTCTTTTTTCCTGAGAAACTTTGTATGGTCTCTGTGATTTGATTATGACCTGGCACTCTGTTCTTTTCTGATGTTCTGCCATTCACGTTACTTGTCTATGTCTAATTTTATCAAATCCAATAAAAAATGTAAATGGAAAAAAAAAATTATTGACAGCAGGCAGTGGGCAGATTTCATTGCCAATAGAAGGCTTGCTATTGGCTATAGAATCCGCCCAATGCCTGCTGTCAATCAGTAGCAGAACAGACATGATGGGGATCTAGTCCTTTGGCTTCCCCATCAGGCTCCACCCACTGTTATTGTCACTTGTTAAGGGTACAGACAATAGCATTTGTAAAGTGTTTTTTTTTAAACAGTGAATGATGGGGTGTAGGCCTCCACAAAAAGAATGTTTACATTTACAAGAATTGGGGAACCAGTAATTCACTGAAGAAAAAGCAGACACTTTTCCCAAGCTGCAACAAGGAAGTAGTGGTGGAAGAAGGCCACCACTTAAAAGGAATCATAAAGCTAAGACAAAGGCCTATGTCCTTAGTGTCCTGTTTTATATGTGGGCGGATGGTAAGCGAAAGCCTCATCATAAAGGATCCAGAAATCTCCATCAAAATGTTTATTAACCCCCAAAACATTGTCTAGATGTTGGATTAAACCCACACATACACCAGCCTTCTTTTCACTCAGCAACCTTGCATACATGCAAACAGTCTGAAGCCAATTCATAAAAGATCTATCAACAGGTCTACTGCATTTCTTCTCTGAGTCCCTGTCATCTTTTAGAAAAAAAGAATCTTTCTGTGAAGGTAATAAAGAATAAAAACATCAACACTTCATTTTCATAATTTATTTAACAGGAAAACCGAGGAAAATTCCACAAGTTAAAAACCTGAAGCAATGCCCAGCCTGAGAGATGCACTGACAAATGGTGAGCGCTAATAGTATAGGATGTACAGTACTACCCAGATACTAAGCAGACAGTAGTACTGGCTGAGATCTTCCAATAGCAGACGCAACTGACAGAGGCTGTAAAGTGGTTACAGGCTGCGATCCTACATCTGCATCTCTGACAAAGGCTGAGCAAAATGCAGAACAGGCTAAGAACACTCAATAGATGCCACATCAGGCACGTGTGGAGCAGAGGGCAGGACTGGCGAGTTAGTAAGAGAAGAGAAGAGCAAGCAGAAGGAGAAGCAGTAAGAGGAGAGGGTCACAGGAGATGGTGCAAAGACAGTGGAAGGCTGACTGACAGTTTCTGATAACAGAGCCAGCAATTGCTTAACCCTGTGCAACCCCCAACATTCCTGTCCATACAACCTGAATCACTCCCAGTAGGCACAGATCCTGCAAAATCCTCTGTGGAAAGACTTTCCTGGCATTGTTCAGAATATTGCTTCCTCGCTGCCTACACCAGGTGCCTGGTGTTCCTTCCCCGCTGCCTCCTGCACTTGCAGCAGAAGAAAGACTTGCACTTGGTACAGCGGAGGGTGAGTAGGGCCTCCATGACCTCAGCTTCCACGTCTATGTCCTCAAAATCCAGTCCCTGATGGAGAAACCAATTGGCGAGTGCTCCCGTGGCTCCACAGAACTGGAGCTCTGTACTCATGCAGGTTCCCAATGAGTTTAAATTAAAATAATTGAAAGCGGTGACAAACCCATGGTAGCCACTTTTCTAGTTTTTTTTCTCTTATGTGGCCCTAACAATATGACTACTGGGAGCCCACCCTTTTATAGTGAGGGGGCTGACTTGTCCATTCTTTATTATTTTTAGCTCTCCTGGACCCATCTGGGCAGGAGCAAATGTTTTGCCTTGCATTATGGGTTTGGGCACGAAATTATGACCATAAATTCAGAGTTTAGCTGAACAGCAAAATTGATCCGCATTGAACACAAGATGGCTCTGAACGTGAAACTCATCCCTATAAAAGCATATATGTTTGAGATCATCTGAGGAAATATGTGGTAAGGCCTAAAATGGATCATCATCCTTTGGTTAGAGTTGGAAAGGGTTAGAACCTCTGTAAGTGTTCTACAGCTGTCTATAGAATCCTTGATGTTTCGTTGGCACTTCCACTTCCATCACTGGTGCAGTACATGAAGGAAAAAGTCTGCTCAAAAGGGACACGGCAGCAATAAAAATCTGGCACAGTTTCATATCCTTCTTTAAGTGTCTTGGAAGTTTATTTTTCACTTCCTCCTTCGAAGACAGAACAGGAAGGAACCGGAAAGGTCCATACATGCAATGGGGGAGCATATTTTCTGACATGTTAGTGGTATTAACATAAGACATTTTCAAAACTGTATTGCAAATATAACTTTTACATTACAATGATCATTGTACTACAGGCTTGAAACACTTTAAAAGTGATTAAGAGGCGGATTTTTTTTCTTAAGCCCACATGAATCATGATGGAGGACATGCATTTACTATACTAATGGAGTAGTAATTTTCACTACAGCAAATTCTGCTGGTTGGCATGGTTACCAGAAAGGAAATAATGCAGTGGAATGAAATGGTAGAATAGGGGTGAAACGCAGGGGGTCTCATACCGTGCATATGTAGGGAAAAACATGCTCAATTTTATTCTATTTTATTTACTTCCACTTTTTATCAGTTTTACCAGCTAGAATAAAATATCTCCTTTATCACTTATGCTAAAAAGGTCTCAAGAATCTGATCTTGTGTAATACATAATATAATCAAATAGAAACATATAATAAAAAAAAATAGAAACATATATTACAACTGAGAAATGCAATGCTATAAATGGCCAGCTGTGCTGTTAAATGACAGAGAAAACTGTGTATAACCATGAAGTGGGCATAGTGCTTCCAAAAATTCTATATTTTCCTGAAAGTGTCATTTGACATAAGATGATGGTTATTCTTTTTAGAGCTGACATTGGTGAGCTGAGGGCAACCTTCCCATAAGTGGAACTTCCCAAACGCAATTTGTTCCAATGGCTACCTAATTCAGTCCCACATGACAGCAATCATATCAACTTCAATTTTAAATATAATTATTAATAAATAATTTATTGTTACATAAAATTAAAAAAATCAGAAAGTCAAAACAGGTGAAGTACATACAGTATATGTTATCTGTTTCAAGGTATGTCCCATTCTAGTGTGCTGCTTTGAGCATCGACACCCCTGGTGTATAATATAAGCCAGAGGGTGACAACACTTATAGTTTTGTACAAAACATTGCTAGAATTGGGGTAAAACCTGGGCCATCCCCCCCAAAAAAATGGTGGGTATGGCCAAGCCACACCTAACAGTAGAAGTTTCTCAAATTGTAACAGCTAAATCGAGTTGGAGCCTCCCAATAAGCTGCACACGTCACAGGTTTTGTACCCAAATATACCCCCTAATTTTAGTGCCACAAGCAACAGTCTCACACACACACACACACACCTAAACCTCAGTGAATAGGGTCATTTAAAAAAAAAAAAAAGATTAATTCCATATGCTTTTTTGCACACAGAGAACAATCTGTCCGAATCTAATGAAAGACTTAATTAAAATGGTTGTAGACTACCTAACTAGCAACTGTTGACACAATAAACACTTTGATCAGGAATATGTAGTGTACAACGTAGCCTATTAAGTATGATGGTTAGGAATATGTAATGTACAACATTGTCCCAGGGGTAACCATTGCACTTTATTGTAAGGTAAATTCCTGTTTACTCATCTACAAAAATATCCATAGAAATCTAAAGCAGGTCTAGAGGCACTCATGGGTGTTGCAGCGGAGAGAAGTCCGCCAACATTTCAACGGAGCTTAGTCCATCTTTATCAAGACGTCTTGATGAAGATGGGCTGAGCTCCATCGAAGCGTTTGCAATAAACTGCTGATGCTTTGACTTATCTCCGCTGCAAGACCTGTGAGTGCCTCTAGGCCTACTTTGAGTTTATAATGTACAATACAGTGTATACAGTGCACGGGTCAGGACAACATAATTGCACAACATAGCATGCAAAGTGCATCAGCCAGCAGTTAGTGCCCCCTTTTGTTGGTGGTCAGCGGAGATGGCCCACTTAATTGTTGGTGTTCAGTGATGTGTTCAGGGGCATTCTGTACATTGATTGTCAGCATGCCACCATATTTTGGTAGTCCGTGTACCTCCTTATAACTTTAGTGGTCAGCTTGGTCATTTGTAGTCAATTGGAGATGAAATGTTACTTACAGAAACTGCAGAAGATCCAAACTACTTCCTTCTGGCTTCTGGGTGATTGCAGACCAGAGCTATGCAGGTAGCACCTGGCTGGATAGCCCTCCAGCTGGCAATCCCTGCATACTGCTGAGCAAGTCGCTCTCACAGTCAATGTGACTTGCTTTGTTAGCTCTTGCTAGATGCCTATAGCTCTGAAGCATTGTATGTCTTCTCTCCACCTCCGCCTGCCTGTTAGACTGTAAATAATCAGCATCACACTACCGAGAATCCCTATATGCTTCTACTCTACTGAATGCTGCCTAAACACTTCCCCTTCAAACTGCAGTGCCTGAAACCTGTTAGATAGGATAGAGCCTGATTTGCTCAGAGTGCATAATTCAGCCTGTTTTGTGCTGTGCAGAGAATTGTGTTAGGCAGCTGACTTAGTAGTGTTAAAAATATGTATTTTTATTTAAATGTATAACCTTGAAATGTTCTCCATTCTGTTTGTGAAGACTAACAACTCAGGCCATTGATGCCTGTGAGCTATACACAATGAGCGATCACTGGGCTCATGTAATGTACGGCACAGCATATGGCATTCAGAAATCAGGAATATGTAATGTACAGCACGACATATATGTAGTGTGTAGTGGTCAGGAGTAACATACAACATTACATTGATTGTCAGTGGGAAGATAAACATGGTTTCTCAGGCAGTCCAACATTCTGGGATACCGCAACGGTTTGAACCTAATATCTTGCATCTGTGGGCTCCAGTTCATATCAGAGCAGTATGTATAGTAAACTTTACAAAGTATGTGTATAGCTTTCATCCAGCATTGATCACAGGGACATCGATCGATATGGGCACCTAGAGTATGTGCCCCAGGTTTCCTTCCTGGTTCTCTGAGGCTGCGATACCCAGCTTGCTGAAGGTACTACTGGACAAAATGATCCCCGTCTGAAAGTGTTTGCATATTTGAGGTACTGATATGCTGCAGCCAAAATTGGCAGCACAGGAAAAGGAAAGTCTCTTCTAATCCCTCAGGTAAGTAACCCACATTAACCCTGTGCCCACAATCCCATCAGCATTTGCACCTAAGCGGTGGTTCTGCACTGTGTTAAATAGTGCACTCCATAACATCTTTGTTGTGATTTGCGCATAGTGTAATTATGCCTCCCAGTATGTGGTATACACACACTGAACTTGCAATTTGAATAGCATAGTTTTCCAGTTTTTGTGCATAGGTCCTCAGTAGTATATATGTGGATGCGTCTCTGAATGTCTTCTGATAGCCTCCCAACATTTCCCTCTATGCTATGGTTAGGATCTGCGGGCTGAACAAAAGAAATCTAAAAGTGTGTGGCCAGTGTGTGAAATATGGTTATGCCTCCCAGTATGTGGTATACACACACTGAACTTGCAATTTGAATAGCATAGTTTTCCAGTTTTTGTGCATAGGTCCTCAGTAGTATATATGTGGATGCGTCTCTGAATGTCTTCTGATAGCCTCCCAACATTTCCCTCTATGCTATGGTTAGGATCTGCGGGCTGAACAAAAGAAATCTAAAAGTGTGTGGCCAGCTTAAGCAGCAAAACAAACAGCAAATAGCTGAGTCACCACACTTCTAATTGTTTATTTGCTGTAAACTGACAAATGAAAGTGGGGTGGCAGATTGCTGTGGTTAAAATCTGAGTCCTTGACCTGCAGCTAAGCTCCCTGCTGCTGCCAGGATAATGAACTTGTGAAATAATGTAGAAGAATACCCACTTGGCTGCAAATCCTTACAAAAGGTTGGGTGAATTGGTGAATATGCACTTGTAGCTGCTGGTATAGCGGCTTCCAGGACATATCAGAGACACAGTCTATTCTTTCGCAAATCCATGATTTTGTATGCCAAGAGAACTTCATCTGGGTGACACTGGATGTGAAAGTTCCTTATTCTTCTATTTCCCATCATATTGTACCTTGGACATATGGAGGGGACATATGCATACTGGAAAAGTTTGTACAACATTTAACTGTTAATAATCTGAATTTGCAGCTTACATGTGTGAAATATGGTTACCATAGACTTGTCATTATGTTAGTGGGAGATGTTATAACAGGCTCAGTATCCACATTCACATTTTGCAACTTGTATTCAGGAAATTCTACTTTAAAAGTTTCCAGCTATCACACCTCACCCACAACCAGTAGGTAAATTATCAGAGCAAGAAGAAACTGTTTTTGTGGATTCTATTTTTTAAACGAGAATCAGATCATCGAGAAGCGTCTAGGGGTCTCAAAGTACCGGCCATTGGGCCATTCACCAAGCACTAGCACCGTCACATAAGAGGAAGGGCATGCTCCCCCCTAGAAGAGGTCATTAACATTAGTACCGGTGCTGTGTAGAATTGGACAGGCAGACCAATAAAGCATTGGTCAGTGACAGCAGAGGAAATATAGTTACTGTAAATAGTATTCACCCCTGTGGAAGATTTCTGTTCATTTGTGTCCATCAAAACAAAATAAATGACAGTAAAACATGGAGAAATAGACTCATGTGAAGATTAACAAAAAATGCTGATTACAAATTACTCGCTCTTTCCTGAAAGAAGATTCTTTTATTTTTTCCTTTAAACTGCATTTTCCTTTGGAATGAAGTGGGGCTGGGGAGTTAATCCTAAACCTAGTTAGTCTGTTCTGTACTCTATACTGTGCTGCCATCTCATTATCAGTTGTGTATTAGTTGTACATGGTCTGTCCTAACAAAGTCTTAAAGCTCTAGCATTTTATGGTAATGACAAGAAGCTCAGAATGTCCGTTGTGTCTTTTTATGAGGGCAGCAACAGTTTCCTGTCACTTTGAAATTGAGAGAGAAGCCTACAAAGACACATCTTAAAAGGTAAGAAAGAGGGGTTTTCACAAATTTCTTTGCAAACGTGGAAATACAGTTTAAGGTAGAGTTAAATCCAAAATCTGTTTTAAATTTTGGATACAACAGAGAAAGCTTAAAATGCCCTAGTTATTTTTTTTTTTTTGTCTGCCACTGTTGTCCTAATGGGATTGCACTTCACTTCCTGTCCCATAGCCAACAAAGTGAGAGAACAGGCACTAGGACTAAGGGAGAAAGTGAGTCCTAACAGCAGGTACATAGAGAACAATAAAAACCTGAGTTGCTAACCCTTCTATACTTTATCCAACAAAAAAAAAAAAAAGTTTAGGGTTTAGATACACTTTGGATTAAAGCTGGCCATATACCTATAGATTTTCTATGCTCAGATAGAAACATTGCAAGATTCCTCCATCTACGCTAAACTGTGTGGATGGAGGAATCTCCCACTGGGACAAGCTTCAGTATCTTGCTATTCTGCCCCGCTGGCTCTCAAAATACCTGAACAATCTGATTGGATGAAGGCATTGTTCAGGTATTTTGACAGCCAGCGGGGCAGAATAGCAAGATACTGAAGCTTGGCCCAGCAGGAGATTCCTCCATCCACACAGTTTAGCGTAGATGGAGGAATCTGTTGCACATTTTCCATCTGACCCCAGAAAATCTGCAGATAATCTCTGGGTGTATGGCCAGCTTTAGATGCACGTTTTACAGCAAATACATCCCTGAATCTGTTTAAAAAAAGTCAGTGAGTTTTACACATTTGGGCACTGCATTTTTTTTTCCTCCATTCTTCTTTGCATGCTGCTCCAACTCCGTTAGTTGCAAAGGGAATGTGAATGAACAGCTTTTTTTCAAGTCAAGCAACAATTTTATTTTATTTGATTGCGGTCTGGAGTCTTGGCCAACTTCCAACATTACCATTTTTTTCCATTATTATTTAAAGGTGAACTATGAGGTGAGTGATTTTCACTCATCCTCATAGTTCTAGCCGACCTGTGACAATGAGACTGTCACAGGTCGGCTCAGTAGATCGGGAGGTGAGCGAACACATACCGGCGTTCGCTCACTTCTCGATCCTGTGCCGGCAGAGAGCCGTGACAGGGGAGGCACTGGATTCCCCCCCTCCCCACTCTGATCCTCCAGCGCTGACTGGCGGAATGGACGGGGGAGGGGGCGGGTACAGCTGGCTCTGCCTCTATTTGGCAGAGCCATCTGTCACTCACGCAGCTGGGCGGATCCAGACATAATTGTCAGGATCCATTTCAGCTACGGCGTCTCAGTATACCGCGAGCTGTAGCCTGCGGTATACGGAGCTTAGGGTGACGGGAGGATGCTAGTTTGTGTCCTCCCGTTACCCTTAGGAGAACTATGGGGGAAAGCCTTGACCCCATAGTTCTCCTTTAAATTGTCTTTATGCTTGGGGTCATCGTCTTGCTTGAAGACAAATCTTTTCCTAGGCTCTGGTTTCTTCCAGGATTTCCCTACATTTATTCGTCCTTCTACTCCGACTAGTCTTTCAGGGCCTGCTGCAGAGAAGCATCCCTACAACATGATACCATCACTACTGTGCTTCAGAGTGGAAATGCTGTGTTTATTATGAGGTGCAGTGTTTGGCTTACACCAAACATGGTGTTTAGTTTGATGACCAAAATGCTCAGGTTTTTCTCACATCAGACTATAGAACCTTCCCTAGAGCCTTCCACATGCCTAGTGGCAAACTGTTGTCGTCACCAGCCTCCCTTAAACTTGCAACAGTTGAATGCAAAGTATATACTATCTCACCTACGGAGTAGTGGCCTCCCGCTTGCGCGGTCACCTACATTTGTTGGCATATTCCTGGCAGATCTAAAAAGCGTCACACGGATTCTTTCTGTCAGCTATTACCTAACTAAAAAGGCATCAGGAACCACAGCACATGGTGATGGGAATAGGTATGCAGCCGACCCAAAAGTGGCAGTATTCAGAATGTTAATAAACAGAACAGTGAAAAGCTTAGCATTGAGCGTCCTGTTTTACAGATCGTCTTTAGCTTTATTTTGACCCTGTAGACTAGGGGTCTCAAAGTACCGGCCCGCGAGCCGGTACTATGTGGCCCGCAGCCAGCTGAAAAGTCGGGCACACAGTCACGGACCGCGTACCAGACTTGCGGGAGCAGCTACACGGTCTGCATCTCTGTTGGATGCAGACCGCAGAGCTGCTCCTGTCAGCTCCGGCAGGTGCTCTGTCAGTTCTAAGCTCCAGCCGAATGATGATTAGTAAGGTCTGCACTACTGTAGACCTTACTAATCACCACTAGATAACCAGGGAACGGTGATGTGCCTCCTCCCTGCAAAGATGCAAGCAGGTGAGGGAGCTTGGAAGGAAAGGAGGGAGGAGGGGAAAGTTTGTGTGCTGGGGCGGGAAGTTTAATATGTGTGCTGGGGAGGGTATTGTGTGTGGGGGGAGTGTATTATTATGTGTGAGGGAGGGATTGGAAGGGGGGGTGTATTATTATGTGTGAATGGGGATTGAAAGGGGGAGGGGGTGTATTATGTGTGTGTGGGGGGACATTGGAAGGGTAGTCCCCTATATTTCAGGTGCAATTAGGGATTCCCGTGTCACAAACTTGTGTTTTCCTGCAGCAGGAATCCCTAATTTGGCGTTTACATGCAGCAACTGTCACCCATTCAAGTTAATGATCAGGGGACAGCCGTTGCATGTACACGCCTGCATACCGCATGTAATATGATTACATGCAGTTACAAAAACAATCACTATCCCTGGATAAACATTTGTGTATCTAGGGAGAGTGATTGATTCCTGACTGCATGCAAACCTTTCACATGATTACATGCAGTGTGCAGGCGTGTACATGCAGCAGCTGTCACCCGATCATTAATTTGAATCGGTGACAGTTGCCGCTTGTAACATGTGCAGACATTAAAACTGGTACCGTATAAAGTAACGGCCCCCACGGGACTTAAAAAAAAAAATGTGTCCAGTCGCCCCCGACTAAATTGAGTTTGAGACCTCTGCTGTAGACACTTTAATAAGTATCTGTACTTTGAAGGCATATTCAGTGCCTTGGAAATTTTCTTGCATCGATCCTGATTTGTGCTTTTCATTCAACATTTCACAGAGCTGCTTGGAGTATTCTTCACGGTGTAGGTCATGCCATGATACTGACACCAGAAATTGGATATTCCAGATACACATGTATTTATATTGAAAGCACTTGGAGAGCGCGCGCACAGACACACACAATTATTTGGGTGATATAAAAAAGGTGCATACCTATGTAATCTGTTATTTTCTGATTTCATATCATATTTCATCAACATTAGTGTTGATCAGTAGAATACAAAAAAAAGAAAAATCACTTTTATTCAGGAAACATGGTATGGCAGTGTCTGATGGCAGTCCTGTCATATCTGAATGGGACATATGAATGGAGGCAGCAATATGGTCAGTCAGTTGAGGGCCAGGTTTGCATTTGTATAGGGATGTATGCATATTAATGGATTATGTCACGATTTAACACGTTTTTGTATTAAGGAAGCCCATTCAGAATAGGCTGCCAACACACCTAATCAAAGCTGTATAATAATTATACGGCGCAATGCAGAATACCACTGACCAGTTATAGAGGAACTACAAATCCAACCAATAATACATTATACAGCGCAATGGAGCATACCACCAGCTATAGAGGAACAACAAATCCCAGCATTAATACATTATACAGCCTGTTTAATGTATTATTGCTGGGATTTGGTGTTCCTCTATAGCTGGTGGTGTTCTGCAGCGTGCCGCTGTATTATACATTGGTATTCTGCACGGTATTGTATATGGTATTCTGCATTGTATAATACAGCGGCACAATGCAGGATACCACCGACTAGATAGATGTATAATTTCTGGTCGGTGGTATTCTGCATTGTGCCGCTGTATTATACAATGCAGAATACCATATACAATACCGTGCAGAATACCAATGTATAATACAGCGGCACGCTGCAGAACACCACCAGCTATAGAGGAACACCAAATCCCAGCAATAATACATTAAACAGGCTGTATAATGTATTAATGCTGGGATTTGTTGTTCCTCTATAGCTGCTGGTGTTCTACAGTGTGCCACTTTTTTTTTTTAAACAGGAAACTTTAAAACAGGTCCCCCTTACCTGTTTCTGAACCCCTGAAAGTCGCTGCAGTGGTGGTGGCGGCGTGGTCTGCGGGCGTGTGTGTGGTGGGCGTGGCATACGCGGCGTGCGTAGCTCGTGTATGGAGCCGCGAACAGGCGGGTGTGAGCGGGAAATTTACATTTTAGCCGACTAATCGACGATGGAAAACGCTGACAATGTTTTCCATCGTCAATTTTAATCGACTTAAAATCGAATAATTGTTGCAGCTCTAGTTACCACAGCACAATAGTGTGAATCAGCCATAATGCCTCGCAGCTCTGAGGTTTACCAGGCAGCGACCACTGCAATCAACAGGTTGGCTATCCCAGTACTAAAAAGGGAAAGAGTGACTTTTTTCACTTCTACCTTTTGTATTAAAGGAGAACTATGGGGTTAAGGCTTTTCCCCATAGTTCTCCTTAGGGTAACGGGAGGACACAAACTAGCGTCCTCCCGTCACCCTAGGCTCAGTATACAGCTACAGCTCGCGGTATACTGAGACACCGCAGCAGGTCCCGACAATTGTGCCGGGATCCGCCCAGCTGCGTGACTGACAGCTGGCTCTGCCTATCTAGAGGCAGAGCCAGCTGTACCCGCCCCCTCCCCTGTCCGTTCCGCCAGTCAGCGCTGGCAGATCGGAGGGGGGAATCCAGCCCCTCCCCTGTCACGGCAGAGAGCCGTGACAGGATCGAGAGGTGAGCAAACGCCGGTATGTGTTCGCTCACCTCCCGATCTACTGAGCTGACCTGTGACAGTCTCATTGTCACAGGTCGGCTAGAACTATGAGGTGAGTGAAAAGCACTCACCTCATAGTTCTCCTTTAAGTTTCTGAACCGTTTTAGATCCTTGAACATTTGTTGGTTCTACAGATGCACACCTTTTTAAGCAACAGTACAATTCATTTATATAATAATAATAAAAGACAAAGACATTCTCACACTTTTCCATTTAGAACGCTGGTCTTTATTAGACTGTAAATCATCTGGAGCAATCAGTTGAAAAATATCTGTAAAATATTTAGAAAGCATTTTGTTTTGAGGAGAGGGATGAAGATAGCCCTCACATTTACTTAACACAGCATATTTACTTTAAAAAAAATAATATAAGCAGCAGATTTCACAGTCACATTGATATGGTTTAGAAAACAATCATTTTGTTCAACCTGTACATATAGCACTGCATGTCTGGCACACACATTGAGACAGACATGTTCACAATTCACTTAGGACATCTTGCAAAAGCAATTCATCTGCACATTTTGTCCTGCTCTTAAAGGATTTGTATAGCTGTACACTGTTCATTGAAGATGCCAGCTGAATCATTTCATATGATCTATTATGATAGGTTTGCTTATCCTGAAACCCTGCACAGCAGCTGGTGCTTAGAAGGAACTTCAGAATCGCAGTTTTAGATTACCACTCCTTCCTGCAAGGAAAGCTGAGACCAAGGTTTATTTCCACCATTTATTCAATAGGTTTGAACAAATAGATAATTTGTTCCCTATGAACAAGAACTGTATAAAATAAATTATTTTGCTTAAAATGACTAATTAGTGTTCTGGCTGCAGACCATAAAAGCTCTTCATAATATAGTTGTGATGGATCTGTAAGCTGTGCTCAGCTTCTGAAATGCTTTGTGCCGAACATGCTGTGCCATCTTTTAACAGATCTGTCAATTCTCTTCTTCCAACACTAGAAATTCATATCCATTCCATAGCTTAGCAGGGTATGTGCTGAGGATGATCAATATGGATACTTATGGAGACAATAAAATTGGTCAAAATGTGAGATGCCTGATTTGGGCATTTTCAACTGAATCCATAGAGTTTGCTATTGCCATTTCCTAAGTGTTACTTATCTGCAAATTACAGTCTGGTGCTTTATCCATAAAATTCCCTATTGCTGTTCCCCAAGTGCTGTTCATTGGCAGATGACAGCTTGGTGCTTTGATCACAGCTTACTTAAAATATGTGCAAAATGTTATCAGGCCTAGAACGCATCTTAAAGTAAAACATTTTATACAAGGCCACTACAGATTAGCAAAACGATTCACAACCAACCAGCCAATATCTCGCTGTTGAGACATCTACCCATCGTCACCAGTGCCAGGCCCTCTGCTGCTTTTCACATGGTTCACCCAACAGACTACAGTGACTAATGGTTCAGAGTACTCCACTCCCCACCCCCTTCCACTAAGAAATCTCTACCAGAGGCAATGAATGCTGCAAGTGATCAGAAACACTTATCTTCATCCTAAATATGACAAATTAGAAAGATCGGTATACCAGGCACTGGGTCAGGTTGTTTATGGCTAACCTTAAACTGGTAATACACTACTCGAATTTGATGTGAATCCTGCTAACCCGGCTGAAATTCAAGCAGTGTGTAACCTCGTCAACAACCCTCCATTCAACAAATTTTCAGTTGACTTGTTGGTGCCAGTCCAAAATTCCTTGGCTGAACAGTGATTGCAGTCAATCAGCTGCAGACTCTGTTCAGGTATTCTGCCAGCGACACACCGGCCCCTGTTAAAATACAATAGCTCAGCTGGGAGATTTTTCCAATCCACGCTTATTACCCTGGATGCGAGTATTGAACTACTAGTGTATGACCAGTTTAAGGTTACAAAAGCAAACTAGGATCCTCTAATCCACAAGCAGATCAGGGGCAAAACAGAGCACACATGAATCATAATTCACTGTGTCATATTAACAGTTCCCATAAATATTAAGATCCACTGCATTATGGATGAATCAGCATTTTGGATATGTGAAGAGAAATTAGATTTATTGATCTTGTTAAATATGCATTTGACAGTGGAAAAGACTCATGATTTGCAGTGGATCAGAAAATCCTAATTAACACTGTCAGGGCTCGTGTAGAAGACCATTTGTTAACATTACGGCTGCTTTTCTTCCCCGTACAAGTAAACAGCATGCCAAAGCGCTTTCAAGGGATGTCAAAATTCAAGCTGAATGCAACAGAAAGTCTATTGCATTTGCCCATTTACACAAGCCCTAGGTTTGCCAATGCTTCTTCAAACAAAGTGTCAAATGGTTCATGTTCCCTATCCGCCATAAAAGGATTTTTCAGCTTGGACAATGATAACAGTCTTAACGGAGACCCCTCTCAACGTTTTAAAACAGTCGGAGCTGTGTTACATGGAAATGTAATTCAACCACTGGGGGTATAATGATGCGCCATAAGCCATATTACATTAGCCAGGGTAGAAAAGGTATGGGGGTTTGTTTAGGTTGGGTTCACACCTAGGCGTATCGAATATGCACGTTTGTCGCGCGTTTCTATTCGTGGTAGACAAGCGCGCGTTTCCGAGGGCTAGCTGGCTGTATCCCAATGGATACGCAAGCAAAATACGCCCCAAAGAAGCTCCTGTACTTCTATGGGCGTAGGGCGTTTTGTAGTGCGTTCATACGGCCTGTAATACGCCCAGGTGTGAACCATACCCATAGGAAATAATGGGATTTCGGTGAGCGTTTTGCAGAGCGTAAGAACGCGCTACAAAACGCCTAGGTGTGAACCGGGCCTTAGGGTTTTCTTATACCGAATGGTCACTAGCAGGAGGAAAAAACTTTAGTTTATCATTTAGAAATGTAGGCTTATACATCTGCAACATAATAGCAAAACTATCAAACTGGTAAATGTAACTGGTCAATTGGTAACGTGGTGAATGTTTCCTCAGATCATCTTTGGGTATCACCAAAATACCACATTAATACATATCAGTAAATATCTGTTACTATTCATATTTGAAACATTACTCATCACTCAGAATCCTAGATTCATAATACTGGGTATTGTGTTGTATTATTACACTAGAACTGTTGAGTAATATAGATACTGTAGGTATCATATATAAAATAGGATAGATCTAAACAAAGTCTGTTTAAGATGTTATTTTATTCTCCATTTGGAGTCCTAAAACTCAGGGACACACTGGGCTGCTCGGACCATAAAAAGGTACATGTAAAACAACATCACAATACAACTGTGGGTCATGACAACCAATATCAGAACGCACAATGCACCACACTCTTGGCTGACATGAGTTACTGCTTTCATCATTGGCAAACCATCAAATTAATTTACAGTGGGCTAAGAAATATCAGCATTGGATCAGTGGCTGCACAAATGTTGTCTGGTCCAATAAATCCTATTACCAACTGCACCACCACAATAGCAAACTCATGGTTCTTCAGCAATGCTCTTGGGATAAACTCAGATGCTTGTTAATTAGACAGTTTTTGTGATGTCATGTTATGCATTTGTGTGTGGTTGGCTTCAGTACTGCGCAGCTACAGCACCTCTCTGGAAACACTGCCAAGGCAACATGAGCCAACTTAACAGTTCCAAAACAGTCCTGAAAAAAGTTTCTCATTTTATGGCCGCTAAATGTGCACACTTATGTAAACTATTTAGATGCCAGTGGGATTACCTTGAACCTTCTACTGCAAACATAACAAATGTTGAGCTAGCACACCAGGCTTAGATGATTTAAATGCAGGTCCAGGAGCAAATAGCTGTATGCACACCCAGGGTATACAAGCCAGGTAAACTTGGGGAGCAGGGCAAGACCAGGGAAGCTGAGGCACACCAGGGGAGCTAAGGGATAAAGGTTCAAGGTAGAGGCAGGTAACCGGACTCAGGACTGCAAGTAGGTAACAGGACTCAGGACTACAAGCAGGTAACAGGACTCAGGACTACAAGCAGGTAACAGGACTCAGGACTACAAGCAGGTAACAGGATAATGAGCCACATTCCTGACTGCAGGGAGGGATTAAGTACCCTCCCTAGGTAACAGGACTCAGGACTACAAGCAGGTAACAGGACTCAGGACTACAAGCAGGTAACAGGACTCAGGACTACAAGCAGGTAACAGGACTCAGGACTACAAGCAGGTAACAGGATAATGAGCCACATTCCTGACTGCAGGGAGGGATTAAGTACCCTCCCAGGAAGCACCAGGTGGTGGATAATCGCTGACAGCTGGGAGACCCCCGCAGGTGAGCACTGGAGTCGCAGGTTTCAGCACCAAGTGGTGGTCTGATACCGTGTTTCCCCGAAAATAAGACACTGTTATATTTTTTTGCCCCAAATAAAGAGCTATAGAGGAAGTATCGGCTAATTCGGCTCTGTTCACTCCATCGCCGCAGCCTTGCTTTCTACAGCGCCGGCTTCCTTTGCCATCAGGGACAGGGATACCAGCGGTGCAGCAGTGGGGGACATCAGACAGTGGACCGCGCGGTAAAGTACAGTACCATTTACCGGTACACATTACAGTACCATTACATTAAGCAGTGCCTTCGGGGGGGCAGCAGTTGGTTAAGTATGGTAATGGAGTGCTCCGTCACTGCGCTGGCCGGAGGGAGTCCCCTGTCATCCCCTTAATACAGTATGTCGCTGCAGGCTGATACCATCTCTCCTGATCTTCACGTTCCACCTCACATGCTACCACCAAACTAGGTCTTATTTTCAGGGTAGGTCTTATATTACAGGAATCTTGAAAAATAGTGCTAGGTCTTATTTTCGGGGAAACATGGCTACCTGACAGTTCCTGGCTGCCTGGAAACACCTGCAGGCGAGCACAGGAACTGCAGGACCTGGCTCCAGCGCCACCTGGAGGTGCTCTGGATCCTGACACAAGGTCATTTTCTTACGTTTAGAAGTTCATGTTTTTAAGCAAGTTTAGTACATCAGTGTAGCCGCGGACAAACTCTCATATTGAATTTTGGACACTAAGGCCTCATATGCACACGATTATCTGGGGATTCTTGTGGCAAGAACATGTGGATTCTGTCGGCAGGACCCCCATGTGGGTCCATGCAGATGCGGCTGCTGTGCCCATTCAAGTTGATGACAGGGCGACAGCAGCTGCATCTGTGCAAAGCTGTCCGCATATAATTGTACATCGTACGATTATCTAGGGATTGGGAAAGATGCTTGTCCCTGGATACAGAGAGGTTGCGGCCCGGGACAAGAATCTCTCCTAATCAGCAGGTATTGTACAATAACATGCAGACAGCCATAGAGAGATGCGGCCAGTCACCCTGTCATTACATTGAATGGGCACAGCTGCCGCATCTGTATGGACTCACCCATGGCTCCTGCTGCAAGAAACCACAGGAATGTCCAGATTCTCATGTGCATTGGGTCTTCATATCCAAAATCCAATATGAAAGTCTAAACGTGACTATACTGATTTAAAAGGTCACTAAACCCGCTTTGAAAGTAGGAACTTCTAAATGTAGGAAAAAGTGATCTGGGAAACAAACTTTGTTTATTACACCACAAATAACTGCTCCTGCATTCTAAATGCAGCTTAACTGCATGGCCAGTATGAATGATACCATTAAAATCATGACATGCATTTAGAAATGTGCTCTAAATGCAAATTAAAGCAGGTTTGACACTGCAAGTGTGAATGAGGCTGTAAAAAGGCAGAATGAAACAATGAAATCTGACAATGATGGCGACACAGCTTTAAGATAAAGATCCTTCTACTTGTCTTGAGACTTTGTGAATTGAGCTTATTTTGTTATGTTTCACATTTGGTATTTTGCAGACACAATGAGGATGAATAAGCTCTGTTGCCTCATTTCAGCATTGACATTCTGTGTTACTGGGGACAACACACACTTCTAGGCCACTACTGGCTGTTGTCCTAACAACCAAATGGAAAAGCCAGCCAATAGCAGGTCTGGAATTTCTCCCTCTCAGAGCTCAGCGCTGAGGACAGTTATACAAGTAAATGAGTCAGCTGAGCGTCTGTCATTTTAAAGCAACAAAACAATGTTACCTGATGAAATCCTAGAACTACAACACTGAGACACAATAATGTCGGGTTTAACCCCTTCAGCGCCGTACATTTCATAGGAACCTGCAAAGCCAATGTGTCATCACTTTAGTTTTGCAAATAAACTAGTTGTATAGGCCGAAATAAACCAGTTGTATAGGCTGAAATATGGTCTACTCTACTCCTGCCCCCCCTCTCTGGCAACACTGCTATGGAAGGCATGGGAGCCCACTCTGTCCCCTTATGTGCTCAAACCGTAATCAGAAATTCTATATATAAAGGCCTGGAGCCTAGAGGGGTGTATTTACAAAACAGCAAATGTGACATTCACCAAAAAGTATTCTCAAAAAGTAAGTGATGGGCAAAGTTAAAAAAAACATATGAAGCTGAACTCGGGGAAAAATTTACTTTATTGTATATGGTTCAGGAGAAGTTATGTGCAATTCTTCGTGCCCCCCCCCCGAGGAGAGAAGGGGAGTATAAACAACACTTTTATTCTGTACTCTCACAGGAAATGTCAGTCTGAGCTTGCGGAAGCTCACGGCTCATGATAATGCAAAATCACCTGCACTCCATGCAGCGTACAGAGCTTGTTGAAAGGTTGGTGCTTGAAGTGACAACACAGATGGCGCCGTGTCAGATACAGTCCATAATAGAAGTCACCAGCACTCGATATGTGCAAGAAGTAAAGCACTTTTTATTAAATTATCACATGCCTCATACAGCCAACGTTTCAGGTTCACGCAGGGTCCCTTCTAGGCGACAGTGACGTAGTGACCGGAGGACACAGCGGGGATCGCAGACAAGGTAAGAGACTGTAATCCAGAGTGTGGCTCGGGGGTTACCGCTTATGGTACTGAAAATTAACCCCGAGCCACACTCAGGAATAACGCCATGGAGGTGTGTGTATTCAAACATTATTTTGGGCTATACTCGTCTTATACGACGATTATAGCCCAAAACCTATGTTTTAACATAAAAAGTAGGGGGTCGTCTTATACGCCCAGTCGCCTTATACGGCGGCAAATACGGTATTGGTTAAATGTGAATATGCCACATTCTTACTGTCCAAGAAGTTACATTACTCAGGTCTGAACTCCAGGCCGATATAAAACAGACACATTTATGTAACTCTGCTTTTGATAATACACCATGAAATGTATTCTTTAAATGCAAGCAGTGTGATTAGCAGAATCTAACTTATAATCAGCTTCTTGCAGTGCCTGTACAGCAGAGATTAGAGGGGGAGGGAAATGTACAAGGAGCCAGTCAGGTGTGTTACTGTGGAAGCTGATACAAGGAGAGAACAGAGTAAGAGCTCATTAGTTTGCTGCTTCTGATTTTACTGTCCAGTCACGGAGCGGAGCTGGGGAGAGGACCTGTAAGTGGCAGTAAAAAAACAGCAGAAGAGAAAGATCGGGACCCCACCTCTGGACCAGATTACCAGCAATACACATTGATTGGCAGGTAAAACAGCTTCCATACATGCATTTCATCTGTGTATTTAGAAGCTTGCCTGGAGTTCAGATTTGAGTAAGCTGTAGCAAGCAACAAAATCAAATCCTGCTTGATTATCAGTTCAGTAAAGGCTACAATCAAGATTTTTTCCTACCTACAAGAATAGCTTCTTGATTTTGCTGTAAATAAAAGCTGGAGATTCCAAATCTACCATCAACATTGTTTTTTTGTTGTTTTTAAAGCAACATTTTTTAACGCACACCTTTCACTTTCATGTCGGCACTGACAAATATCAGTGGGAATGGTCACAGCTTTCCACACAAAGGCAAAACCTCTAGAAGAGCTCATGTCGATGGGCGTGGTTTTCCTGTGTATGAAACACTCATGAAATGCAGGTCGGCAAAATCCCATTCCTTTAATTGAGCGGTACACAGTTCAGAGGCTGCTTTTTGACCTGCTTGTGTTGTTCTGCTTTTCTTTGGATGCAGCATGTCCTACTTTTAAACTGCCGGAAAAGCAAGTCAAACTCTGCATTTAACAAGCATGCTCGTCAACAGGAACCCTAAATATGATCATTGATAAAAAAGCAACAACAATTAACATGATATCATAGACTGTTATTTCAGACACAAGGAAAACCACTGCAAAGAACATGTCTTTTGGCTGGAGCTAGGTTTTTTTTTATTCAACAACAAACAGTACAATGCTACCCTACAATAAAGGGGACAAGCAGTGGCTCTTACACTCTTTGCTTGTGCAGGCTTTCAGCAAATGTTCAGCACCCATCTGTCATAGTACCTGCTGCAGTACATAATGCAAACAGGAATGAAGCAGGGTATATATCTTTTTCTAAAATTCCAATAAAATGTTTAACATTACTTAAAATATTTGTTTTTAGGTTTTATGTTTCCATACTTAGCTGCTATGTGTCCGATTTATATGCATTTCACAAGTTGTTTTAAAGCATCTTCCTTAGAAACTGCATAGAACTAAACAGAACTAGTAAAGGTGAACTGTACTTAAAGCTGAAGTACCCGTTTTTGGTGAAGTCCACTGTGTTGAAGCATATGCTGGCTACTTTTATTCTCGGGCTTCAGTTTTTCTAGTAGTAGTTTTAGTGTCTTTGCCCCCTTCCATAAATAGGACACGTGTGACTCTTCAGCAGCTGGATTACCCATTTGTTTATTCTCTGGAGAGTTTAATACCATTATGTGGCTTTGTAATTGCCACAGCAGGCAGTCTGCTAGGAAGGTTTTGCCACTGGAGGCCCCAAGAGATGCAAAGTCAGCATGTGATCCAATTACGCACAAGATTTTCTTGTTATTCCTTCGCTGGTAAATGCTTAGTGTAAACTGACAGGATGATTACATAGGTTGATTTGTTGATCTGATTTCCCATGATTTGAGGCTACATTATCTCATTGTAAAAAGGGGCACATGGCCATCTGAATTACAAAGCAGATGTAATGGCTCCCCACTGTACTGGATCTGCAATATTCCCCCTGGTGTGCCCATGCATTCAGCGTTAATGTGAATCCAGTCTAAGCGTTCCAAAGTGGGGGAGCCGCTGATGACTAAAAGGTACCAGAAAGCATTTTAAAGGCCACATGCAGTAACAAGTTAACACCAGCTGCTCATGAACAATTTAATCTACCATGTGTCAAATGCCTCCAGTACTTTCTTGGAATTTGGTAAACAGTTACTCAGCCTTGAGAAAATGGTCAAATGGGTTTAAATTGGGGCACCAGGAGTGAGAACAAGCAGTTTTGACTGCAAAGAATGCTGCACAACAACCTCTCTATGGCCACCAGAAAACTAGCTTCTTCTCAACTGCTGGCATGTGTGCGATTAGCCACATCTTTCATGTGCTCGGCAGGTTGGTTTAAGGTTACTGTATTTAAGAATTATCACCTAAAAAAGCAACAGTTTAGCTTTGATACACTCCTCCCCAGCATCAAATATTGGTGCATTCTTAACTACCCCATTGCTCTGTTCAGCACCAGGAGCAAAAGAAGACACCCAGAATTTCAAGGTATGGAGGAACCTGCGACTCACTCCATGTAGCAGTGCTGGGTCAATCACACCAGGAGGCAATCGCCCTGTGTTAGCTATGACTCTAGTGTCTCGTAGCCTTCAAAGGATTTCCTGGTGACTAAACGGAGAGGTGCTGGACTGAAAGGAGGGCAAATATGTGCTGCTAGGGAGGGCTACATTACAGTGAACCAGTTGGTTTGGCCTGCATGGACAAAGCACATATTCACTGATAAATAAAAAAAAAAAAAATGGGAAAACGAGTAATACTTATGCAGCATAATATCTCTGCTGCTGAACAGAATTAAGCATTTATGTTCTCTACACAATTTTAACCTGAATGATTAAAACCAAACACCAGGTCTTCCCACTCCAATTCTAAGTACTGCTAAGAGGTAATGAGGTCTAGATTTCATTACAGAACCTTAGGTGTTTCGACATAGACCATCATAAAAGATGAATATTTGGATTTACTTTCCTACAGGGTACTTTAGCTTTTTTGGGGGCTTAGATGCAGTAATGTTTCAGTTCAATAAACAGAATCATGTACATTGTTTCAAGAGGTAAAAAAAAGTGGATTCTGCAGCAATTAAAAAGAGACTTTAGGTAGTTGAAATAGGTTCAACACAGTAAGCGTGACAATGAAAGAATTCAATTCTTTCCTCATATTGTTTCGTACAAATGCAATCTAGTCTCAGTTTAGAACCCAACGTCATCATCGGTTGAAAACTGCAGGCACAAAGAATGCACATATTGCATTGTTGAAATTGCTAATTAAATCATGGAAAGGATAACCTGGAATGGTATAGCGGAAATGTATTTTAGACCGCAAGTCGTGCTGCTTTGTGCCAATACCCTAGCAGTGTCTTACATATGTATAACAAGACAGTGGCTACCAAAAGCTCAACGTGAAGACCTCACAGCTTCACAGCCACAAGCGCAGGTTCACAAACCCCTTTTCATATTATGAAGCACAGCAGGAGTAAGATTAATCTTGCACATCAAAGTAGTCTATTACAGGTTCTTCTCTTGGTGCTTTCTGTGTGCCTCCACTTCCTCCGTTTCTGAAATAAAAAACCCAATAAAAACACAATTGAGGCAACAGAAATATCTTTTAATGATCTCTGGGAGTGGCTTCAAATTAATGCTGTTTCAGACCCCTTATCTACATCTACTCAGAGAGATGCAACTTTCTGCAGCAATAGTGTTTATGGGACATCTATAGTGTTTATGAACATAACTTTTTTTTTCTTGTGGACAAGACTTACAAAAATTGTAAAATTATTTTCTCTTTTCTAGCCAACATTTTGTTTGCTTCTATGATATAAATCCTGTTTACAGAAATCAGTAGCTCAAGCTGAAATGCACATGCAAAAGAATAAGTGAAAGCAGAATTAGTGCATCACAGTGAATTGTCCCTTATCAAATGTCTCTGTATGAAGTTCAAACCATAGTCTCAAAGCAGAAAACAACCTCCTCTATTGTCTCAAATTTTAAATGATTGTAAACAATTATAAAAAGATTTTAACCTGTTCTTTTTTTACGTAAAAAGAACCAAAAACAACCTAAAAAAAAAGTGTCCCAAAACCCCTATCTTTTCTCTTTAACCCTTTCCCTGCCAAGGACGTATGGCATACGGAGGAACAAAAGTGTTCCCGGCTGGCCAAGGACGTAAGCCCCCGATAACCGCTATTAACGAAAATACCGGGCGTCCCCGCCGGCATCTGGAGTCTTAATCCCCGCCTGAAGCTGCTCCATGCAGGGATGAGAGACTCCATGGATCCCCACTGCTTTCCCCCACTTGTAGGGTCTGTGGCAGCGGAGATCAGATGAAAATTGGCCGGTGGGGGGGAGGGGCGGACGGAAGGCTGGCCGCAATCCCGGATGGCCGAGCGGTGTTCTGAACGGAGCCGCTATCATCCCGTGAGTTTTCGGATGACAGCAGCTCTGTAGCGTGGCCGAGCAGGGGATCGTAAATATCATTGATATTGAACGATCCCTCTGTGCAGAGCAAACCCGGTGTTTGTAAATAACTGGGGACACACAGTACTATGTGTCCCCAGTTATGAATGAACAGGCTGTGATTTACATCACTTCCTGTTCAGTCAAGAATTTATGAATGGGGAGTAGCACTCACTACAGAGGCTCCTCCCCATTCATAAACTGGTGGTAGCAAATATTGGGAGTGCTTCCTATTCATTGAGTGCTGGGGCTGCAGAAAAAGAAATTGAGGACTCAATTTCTTTTTCTATTTCAAAAGGGAAATGTCAGGGGTCTATTTAGACCCCAGATATTTCACCGCAGCTTTTGCGTACCATAATTTTTTTACCTTTTTGCAAAAAGGCGCAATTACAAATATTTATTTATTAACTCAAAACAGTTTTATCTTTTAGATTTAGTCAGAAAATAATTATTTTGTGCGCTGATACTGATTTTAGTGTGTTTTATCAATTGAATTGTGTATTTTTAATATTAATTTGAGAAACATTTGTGCAATTAATCGCACGGCCTACAAATTTAGTATCACCATCTTTTTATTCTACTGGGCCTGCGCTTTCAGAAAATATATGGTTTGGGGGGGGGGGGTCTTTTACAAACGCTAGCAACGCAGCAGTTGAAAATCAAATCAATGGGAAAAATTGTAAAAATGGCGTGGCCAGCTGAATTGGCAGCGAAAAGGTTAAAGCTGTGTTTTACCTACAGACCTCAAAGTACCCCCATGTTATTAGCAAATCATTCAGCTAAAACAGCTTGTGTGATTCCCATGTCATCGATAATGCCGATAACAGTAAATCAATTAAAGTGAGAGCTGCATGGGGGAACTGAATCGGGTAATAATTAGCAGTTTAAATCCTATGTAACCCCCAACGACATACTATTGCAAGTGCTTTTGTTATATCTGTTTGATAAGTGCAAAACATGCCTGTCGATCCTGCCAAAAATCTTGTGAGCTGATACATTTTGTGCTCTCTGCTTGTGCTGCATTCTAATTCTGTAGTCCTGCCCTAGCCTACCAATGTTCCTTGGATAAAGTATGGTAAGCGAACATTGTGTCACCCTAGTGCAGAAGTGTGCTACTGGCAAGATCACCAAGTGTTCAACCAAGATGGCGGCCGCGGCATCCGGACTAGGCCGGAGTAGAAGCCGGGGCCTCGATTTTTGCAGCCGCCCCGAACGGGCACCGAAGATGGAACGACATGCGGCCGCACCAGCCAGCTAGGCCGCAATAGAAGCCGAGGCCTCGATTTTCGGCCGCCCCGAAAAACGGAACGTACATGCGTCCACGGCAGCCAGCTAGGCCGCAATAGAAGCCGGGGTCTCGATTTTCGGCCGGCCCCGAAAAACGGAACGTACATGCGTCCGCGGCAGCCAGCTAGGCCGCAATAGAAACCGGGACCTCGATTTTCGGCCGCCCCGAACGGGCGACAGCAACCCCAGCAGCAGCTACTCCCAGGCACCCCTCCAGGACCATCTGTGTCCCCAGGCCAGGTCTGCTAATACTGCAAGACCAGGCACACCAGCCTCGACAGGCTGCTCAGCATGGAGGAAAAGGGAGGGGGGCCGAGGCACGTGAGGGAACCTCGGTCCCCAGCAGAACACCTCGCCAGAGCCCACAGCTACCTACATCCAGGCAGCCCGACAGAGCGTACTTACGACCTCCAGACAGGTAGCTTCCAGGAGACCCTCCGCACAGCCGCAGACAGACCCCCACATACATACCGCATCCAGAGGGGGAAACCGCCGGAACGCGAACCACCGCCATCCAGAGGGGCGACGACTCCTGGGAACCCACATGGCAGCCAGGCGTGCGGGGATGGCGGAAAAACGCCCCCGACCGTAGTCGCGGCGCCGCCAGCCTGCGTGGGGTACTGTGAATGGCAGGTCGAGACCCCCAGTCATGTGCACCCCACCGGGCCAAGAGACCCACAGGCGTCGAAAAGAACCATCGTCGCAGCCGACCCACCGTGGCGGGACTGCATGCGCTAGTCGGTCGCACAGGGGAGACTCCAAGGATCTACATTCATCCAGCATGTCGCCCTGGCGACACTTGCTTGAAGAAAACAGCAAACAAAAAGGAGGAAAATGCAAAAAAATTCCAGAGAAATTTTTTTAGCTCCTTACTCCTGACGCTAGGCAAAAAACTGGAGACTTGTCAGCAAGTGGGGGGTTTGGCCACCAGCAGGGGCCGCCCCTAGGCTGTCTTTGTCTCTTGTTATGTGCCTAGCGTCCTTCTCCTGCAGGTGGCGATATACCCTACCATTCAGGATCTACGATCTGTTGCCCTGTGTCCTTCAATGAACGGGAGAGAAAAGGACAAAAACCCCTGAAAAAACAATGCAGCCACATCTGCTTGCGACACGTAAAGTGCAACATACAAAAGGTTTGCTTTTGGGTTAAGATGTGTTCTGTTTTTTCTATACAGCGTGTTCCAAAATCTGGGGTACTCTGCAATGCAATTACAAGTCAAGTTTCCAGGTTGCTGGTCCCACTTTCTGCCAACTACATGTTTTACTATTGGTTAGCAGGACCACCCATCATAGTGATGGCCCAATAAGAAAGCACATGAGGTAGGAGGGGGCAGAGCCAGTCTCAGACATCAGGAAGTTTGGTCAGAAATTGTATCACAAAGTACCATTGGTTTTGTAAGCGCCAGGATGCTCTAAAGGGGAGCAGAAGTGATATGCAGACACCTGGAGCTCCATGCTATAATAAGACAAAAAGTTCAGATGCTTTAACTTAAACCACTCTAATTACTACATTCAACTGCAATTTGCATCATGAATTGTGCCCGATTGTGATCATCAGAACTCAAGAATTTGCAACTTTTGTTATATGCAGCATCATGCACACAGTGAGGGCTGTCTGAGTGTAGGTCCTGAATATCATAATCGATCCCTTGCTAATCATGAAGTGACTTATACAGTGGTCAGCAAGAGTTTATATTATGAGATCACTGACTCATGGCAAAACTTCTCCTCACCCTTCTTACCTAGGTTGCTTCACGTTCTCATCTACAGTGTGCTTCATCCACTCCTCTGGCTTAAAGGAAACCTGCACTGTAGAATAATGAAGGCTGCCACTGCTGACTGGAGTAGTTGCTCTGAATTTTCTCAAACTTTCCTGCTCTGAATGCTTGTTCAAGGTCAGTACTCACAGAGTATTGATACCAGAGACTACCAGGCAACCAGCAATTTCAGTACTTCACTTCCATCTTCCAGGAAATGTAATTCAGTTTAACAAGTTCTATTTCAGCTTTAAAACCCAACTTAAGTGTCGTCTCCCGGTTACTCTCTCCTTTTCCCCCTTTTTCTTCATTACCTTTATGTAAGAAAAACGAGGACAACTAAGGGCCCGACAGACAGTTTTTGCCCACTCTGACAAGCCAGACTTTTCAGATACTGGGTTACCTCATCACCGGCATTCTCTTATATACCTTCTGAGGTTTCGGGATTGTTTCCCCCCTTCCCCTCTGTCTTTCACAGACTGCAATTTGTGTTATCGACATTGAGTACAAAGTTTCGGTTTCTTTTCTTGCTTTTATTTTACATACTCCTTGTTACTCTGTACATTTAATACTCTGTTTTGAATTGCTTTTTCTTGTTTCTATTTGTGTCGTCCTTATTGGCCCTTGCTATATAAAAATAAATGTATTAAAAAAAAACAAAACGTGTCACACCTTTTTATGTGGTTATAGCTGTGTATCGCTGTATGTTAATAATTTTAAAGTGACACTAAATTCTGGAGTTAAATCTTAGAAATGCATTCAAATACCTTAGTTACTAGTAACAAAAATTTAGTTTATTTGTGTATCACTCAGCTGTAAATCCTCAAATCATCTCTGAATTGTTGCTGACACTGTCCTTCCTTCTGGAGGGTGGCTACTTTTGCTCCTCATGGTCCCTGTGTGTGTTGTAAAGTGGTCACCGCTACAAGCTCGCTCCAGTGATGGACTACAATCTCAATACAAATTAATCAACTAAACATGAGATTGTAGTCCATCAAAGGAGCGAGCTTGGAATAGTGGCTACTTTACAACACACACAGGGACCATGAGGAACAAAAGTAGCCACCCTGCAGAAGGAAGGAGAGAGTCAGCATCAATTCAGAGATGATTTGAGGATCTACAGCTGAGTGATACACAAATAAGCTAAAGTTCTGTTAATAGTTAGGTTACTTGAATTTATGAATAATATTTAACTCCTGAGTTCAGTGTCACTTTAATGGATTTTTACTTGGGAATGTCTTAAGATACATTTTACTCTTAGTGAAGATGCTGGAACTCCCACAATTGTGGGAATGATATACACAATAGTGTATATCATTCACAATTGAATTGCAGCGAAAGAGGCGTGTCTGGCCAAGTCAATTAAAGTGCACTGGACAGTGTGGTCAAACTCTGGTGCCCAATGGACTGCACAGTCATATATAGCCGCACTGTACATCTTCAATAACAGCAAAGTAGAGCTAAAACTAGAAATATGGAGGCTATTAGTGCAATGTTTGTCTGACTGAATATTTCTGCGACTTCAATTGGGTTTAAGGCTTCTTGCAACACTTGCATACTCAGAGCAAAACATATTAGTAGGACAGTGAGGTTGATTCACTGTTAGGTAGGCAAGTGTCACAGAAAGTTGCACGGTTTAGCTCTGTAGTGTAGCAAAGGTGTGTAAATCACACAACTAAATGAACAGCACTACAAATCCTTTAGGATGAAAACAGCTTACACACATGTATTTTTAGTGTGAGTTTTACCATCTTACAAAAAGAAAAAAAAATATATGACCCCAAGCCAGTATAGTTTGCCTTTGAAGAAATCATACCTGTCAGGCAGATGCCTGTAGTGAGCAATAGGGGGAGGAGGTTTGGCCTGGATCTCTCTTTCCAGTACAGCCATGAGAGAGATATTTGGACACGTAGATTTCCCCCTAAAAAGAATATTGGAAAAGCACAGTAAACAAAAAACACTAGTACAACAAATTTTCTCATCTAAAAGGTCACTACACATGGCTGCAGCAACTTCAAACCACCATTCAGTTACTTTCTCACATCTAATGAATCAACATGCCTTATTTTGCAAACTCTGGAATCAAGACGCCAAACTCGTCTAAAACCTGTTTATTTATTAAGAGAGTTCAGGCCTTCAGAATATATGTGCATTCACCCACCAGTATGAAAGTGTCTTGCTTGCATTTGTACTATAAACTTGCTGACACCATGCTGTTACCTGCCTACAGACATTAGATAACATGTGTCTGATCCAGTGCAGGTAATGTTCGAATGTCTGTAGTCCCTACATGAAGAATGAAGATATTCCCCTTCCTAAAAACTTTCTTGAGCAAAAACGGATAGCCTCACTCTGCATATGGCAAGGAGAGAAAGCTTGTGTGCCAAAGACATAACCAGTTAAAGCCTCCTGTCCAAAATCATTACAACTATAACAAGATTACATTCACTAATACATATAAAACTTACTTTATAGCAGTGATGACAACATTGCGCTTGGGTTCACTGTCATAGCTCACACTCTCAACCCCATAAACCTCTGCTAGGTCATGGATAATCTTACGATGATCTCTGTTCATTGGGGGGAAACAATGGCTTTTTTTGGTTTGTTTTCCCTGAAAAGCAATAGGAATAAAACTAAAAAAAAGGACATACAGTGTGCAAGCGTAATATAACAAACCATTTTAGAACAAAAAACAGTGAACACTATCCAAGGGCAATCAACGAACCTTGTTTACAGCATCCACAAGTGATTTTATTTCCCTCTCAATCTCAGAGACAAACTTCAGGTCTTTTCTGTAGATTACAAGATCAAAAGTTAAAAGAACAAGACAGCTACACCTATATATAAAGCAAATATAACTCAAGTACAATTCTACCACTAAGAGTGGCCACGCATATTGCATCTGCTCCAAGATGAAATAGGCCTTCTCTCATCAAGAAGAAAAGGAATGTTTCATTGTATTTAGTGTTGCCTTTCCATGCCAGAACACGCAGGCAAATCCATCAAAGCTATCACTACACCGATGACTTTGGCCTTCTGCTTTTGTGAGATCCAACAACTTATTGGCACCTGATTTGCAGCACACTAGGATTAATATTCTGCTTATGAGATAATTGTCCACAAGTAGTTCAATCTCTCAGTAGAAAAGAAATGTATTTGGTCTTGTAGCCCTAAGACCCCGTTCACATTGAGCGATTTATCGTGCGGTAATTCCCGTGATATCGGGGCAAATTACAGCGCGATATCGCACTCCAATGCAATCCAATGGGGCAAAGGGTCCTGCTGTCGCGGGTCGCTACGGCAGGACCCTTTTTGGAGCGGATTTAGCCGCGATTCAAGCTTGCTCAATGCAAGCTTGAACGCGACATCACGCGGCAAATCTCGCGATGTCGCGCAATATGCAAATCGCGCGACAAACGCGCGATTTGCATATCGCGCAGTGGGAACGGGGCCTAAGCAAAACTAAGTGAGAACAGAACACTGGCAACCTTGACAGTTGGAATGCCTTGAAAGTAACCGTTTTGGGAGACCAATTGGTCTAGTTCCGCTTGAGACCAATCTAGTTCCGCTTGAACAAAGCTACTTGTTGAAAGCTTTGCAGATTCTTTCTTAAAATTTGCTATTCATTTCTAATCTTGCACAAGCCAAAGCCTGTGGAGGGAATTTATCAAAACTGAGCAGTTGCCTATAGTAGCCAAATCAGCATCAGTTTATTCAGTTAAGTTTTGAAAAAGAAAGAGCTGATTGATTGCCTCGCACATTTTGTCTGTTCCAGTTTTGATAAGTACCCCTCTATGTGTACAAGGCCTAACTAAAATGAAAGCAGCCACAAAGACATAAAATTCCCAAGCATGAAGTCCTTACAGCATTAGTTCATACAATTAATGAATTGTTAAAACCTATTAACTGTTTACACATATGGTAGAATTGAAATATGACCTGTATGTGATCGCTGTCATAGCTGTTCATAGCAGGGGACTGGATGCAGACATAGCATACCTTTCATAAATTCCAAATGATCTTAAAGAAGAACGCCAGGCAAAAGTGTTCTTAACCCTTACAGTGATGCGACCCTTGCATTGCAAGGGTTAAGTGCTCATTTTAGTCAAGGTGCTAAAAGAAAAGTTATACTCACCCAAATCGCTGAGCAAGATGCCTGCTTCCCCGGTCACTGAAGCCTGCCTCCTCGTGCACTGCAATGTCCCTTGACGTCCTCATTGTATAAAGATAGTAATGATTTATGGGACCTTAGACTGGAGACAGGCTCCAGGGACCGGTCTAAGAGCAAGCCAACTCAGGGTTGGGTAAGTATAACTTTTTTTTTTTAACCTAGACAAAAATGAGCAGTGAACACTTTAAATGTCATATACAATTATTTTGAAATATAGAACGCTTCCTTTTAGGGCCTGTTCACACCAATAGGCAGTGCGTTCCCGGCCGGAATGCACTGCATTGCTGCCGTTTCAGTATTTCGTGGGGCTGGAGGGGGCGTGGCTGTCCATTGAAGTGAATGGCGCCGTAGCCACGCCCTCCGGCCGCAAGGCACATTGCGACTGCGGTCCGGTGCAGGTAAATAGTGCTTGCAGCATTTTGACCGCACCGCAGGCACAATGTGCGCTGCGATCCCGGGCGGGCGTTCGCATTGCGGCTGGAGGGCGTGGCTATGGCGCCATTCACTTCAATGGCCCGCCCCCTGCTGCCTGGCAAAATAGTGTGCCGGCCGCAATGCGATGCAGTGCGTTGGAGCACACTGCATATGGTGTGAACAGGCCCTCAGACATGGATGCAATGTCAATGCGTGCCATCAGGAAGAAATCACTGGACATTTACAAACCTTGCATCATCTTTCAGGCTATCACTGTACTTTGTCCCAGAACGAGTATTAAAAGGATCAGAATTCTCAGTTATATTCAGGGCTTCTGCCAGACGTCTGAAAAGTGAGAAAGCAAACACCTTGTCATTTGTCTTATTCTGCTCACAAATCTATAGACCAGCTTTGGTAGACAAAAAATAAAGCAGCAAGATTTTCGACTTGCACAGCATCTTCATGTTTCTGTAAAATAAAAGAACTTCAGATCTTGTGCAACCATAGATAGGATGAATTCTATGAATCTGTGGCAAAGATTCTATGACCATTCTTCACTGAACTACTGCTGTCCAACAGAATAACTATGGGGCTTTTTTTTTTTTTGAATGTGCAAACAGATTTTTGGTGTAACCTGAATTTTGTAATTTGTATTCTTTTATTGACTGACAACGTATATAACACGTAGAATACAAGTATGGACATTAGTAAACAGTATACATACACTTGTAATTTTTTTTTTTTTTTTTTAAAGAATGCCAGTTTCATAATGCGACTTTTGACTGTAAATCTTTTCACCATGGGACATTAGCTCAGCTTCAAGGACTGCATTGTATTTCATCAAGCACACTTAATTTGGATAAAGGTGCCGTACAAGGAAAATGCTGCAATTACATAAACACTGCTCAAACTTTATTCTGTACACTATCCAACAATGTTTTCTGATAGACAGATGTCTAGGGCAAGCATGGAACTAGACACCAAAGGAAAGGAAGCAGGGTTTAGCAATATGCCTTCAACTACTATCAGCTTCATAATGGTCTTCAAAAAATAGCTATCTAAGAATACGCATTTTATAATAAATGCATGCACCAAATCCTGTTTTCTATAAAGGACATTTGTCCTTCAGCTTTATATTAGAAGACAGATTTCACAGTTGTGATGCTTTTACATGAAACACTTATTTTCTCAACACCCTATGGAGAAACCTCCTTTTTTAAAGTGTACTGTACGTCAATGCAAATCCTGTTAAAGGAGAACTATGGGGTCAGCGTTCTCCCCATAGTTCTCCTTAGGGTAACGGGAGGACACAAACTAGCGTCCTCCAGTTACCCTAAGCTCAGTATACCGCGAGCTACAGCTCGCGGTATACTGAGACGCCACAGCGGATCCCGACGTAGATGACGGGATCCGCCCAGCTGCGTGAGTGACAGCTGGCTCTGCCTATCTAGAGGCAGAGCCAGCTATACCCGCCCCCTCCCCCGTCCGTTCCGCCAGTCAGCGCTGGCAGATCGGAGCGGGGAGAGGGGAATCCAGCCCTCCCCCTGTCACGGCAGGGAGCCGTGACAGGATCGAGAGGTGAGCGAGCCTGGTATGTGTTCGCTCACCTCCCGATCTACTGAGCCGACCTGTGACAGTCTCATTGTCACAGGTCGGCTAGAACTATGAGGTGAGTGGAAATCACTCATCTCATAGTTCTCCTTTAATGTGAAAAACGCAATCTTTATTTTACCCCAGACATCGCGTAAAAGAGTAAATCCATATTATGGCTTCCTCGGGACTTCCTCATTTACGGTGATAATGCACACCAACTGCCTTTCAAAAGCAGTGTTTGAGCCGTCACTCTCCTATGCATGCTCCTGTTATTAGACTACAAGAAGCCATGCTGAATTACTTTGTGTCTTTTCTCTATTGTTTGTTCCTACATCATTCAGCTCACAGTCAGTCACTCTCAGTCTACTTCAATGGCAGCCTGGAAAAATTATTGCTGAAACATGTCCAGTCCCTATGGTGACTGCAGTGGCTTTCAAGCCTGTCTACAGCCCTTGCCAAATACTGTGCACAGTGAAAGGAAGTAGTGTTGTGGCCACTAGCAAAAAGTACTTTTAGTCATTATTTTAAATCCCTTTCATATAGAGTTTAATTCCTAGATGGACACAGGGTAACCCCCCCGTGTTTCTACAGGTGTGCTTTACATCGACTTTAACCTTGGAACAGCATAACACAGGAGAAGCCTGGAACTAGTATACAGCTTACACTCATATCTGCAAATACATGCAAGTAAAACCTCTGTTTTTATTATAAATGAGAAAAATGGTTTAAATATACTGTATCATCTATGTTGGCAATTCAAAGAGAGAATTGTTCTAAAAAAATGTTGTATTGCACAGGAAGTAAGTTGACCTTTCTGCTGTGTGCATCCTTAGCCATCTAGTATAAAAATGTATCTTGCTCACCTAGTTCTGCAGTTTTCACAGAACACTTCTGCCTTCATGCCAAGTTGTAGGGGCAGCAGGCTTATTAGACCAGCCCCAGGATAATTCCAGCCCAGGCTTAAGTTCTTATTGGTGAAATTAATTTATCAGGCCAAGAGAGATGCAGTATATACTGTAATCCCCATGTTTGTTCCCAGTCTAAGATTCTCCTCAACAGAATATGCATTAAATAGCTTCAGTAGGCCCATGCCATGATGCATCTGCAGAACCTAACAACTAGTTCCTCAGCTGACATGACCTGCAACTTCAAAATCAGAGGTACTCTATACCTGCCATGTCTTTAACACCTTTTGCTTTTAATGCCATATAGCTCCATAACTTAAATGCAGCTTAAACAGGTTAGTGTATTTCATGATTCAACAATAAAGACAATAAGCAGTAAATGGTGATTGTACCAGGGGCGGACTGGGCCGGGGGGCAATTGCCCCCGGGCCTCTCTGCTGCCTTTAAAAACAGCCCCTGCCCGCGGCCCGTCACTGGCCTCCGCTAAAAGAATTATCCAGCCACCGGTGCAGTGGCTCCCTCCGCCGCCACTTACAGAGTGCAGAGCCGCTACAGATGCAGCTCTGTACTCGGCGGCCCCTCGCTACTGAAGGCTGACCTCGGAAGGCCCACGCGGTCGGCCCTCTACAGTGCCCGATTAGATCCAGCTAGCTCGGATCGCATTGGTATGTGATCCAGGATGGCTGGATCAGGCTCTGTAGATGGCCACCCACGGGGGCCTTTCGAGGTCAGCCTTGAGGAGCTCTCACGTTTGCCGCTGCTAGACCCACCCGCCTGCATCCACGCTCCACACCTCCTCCCTGCCCGCCTACATCCATGATCGGCACAGGGACGTGGGGAGAAGTAAGGAGTAGCAGGTGTGGGGGATGACAGCCGCCGACAGACAGGCCCGATCTCAGAAGCAAGTTGCTGGAAGACTGCTCAGGTAAGCCTGCACTTCCCCCCCCACATGGTGTTCTATAATGCATTGCTGGGATTTCTTGTAATCCTCTATAGCTGGTGGTATTCTGCATTGCGCTGTATAGAGGACTACAAATCCCAGCAATAATATATTATACAGCGCAATGCAGAATACCACCAGCTATGGAGGACTACAACAAATCTCAGCAATAGTACATTATACAAAGCAATGCAGAATACCGCCAGCTATAATGTACTATTGCTGGAGGTATTCTGCATTGGCTGTATAATGTATTATTGGGATTTGTAGTCCTCTATAGCCGGTGCCATTCTGCATTGATTGCTGTATAATTTTACACTTTCCATTTCACTATATTGCACACCACACTTTTTTTTTTCTTCCACCGCTCCAAGCTTGCTCCTGTGATGGACTACAATCTCAATACAAACTAGTAGTCCATCACTGGAGCCATATTTTTATCCCGATTAACCGGTTAATTGAACTTAATAATCGGCTAACTAATAGATTTTGAAAATAATCCTTAGCTGCAGCTCTAGATAAATGGTCACCGTACACCAGGGATCCCCCACTAACCACCAGGGATCCCCCACTGGCCACCACAGAGCCCCCAACTAACCACCAGGGAGCCCCCAACTAACCACCAGGGAGCCCCCACTGGCCACAGTGGAGCCCCCACTACCCACCTGGAAGCTACCACAGAGCCACCACTGATTAGGGTGCCCCCACAGATCCCGCACTGACCACCTGACGTTCCGCACTGGCCACCTGAGAGCCTAATTAGGGAGCCTAATTAGGCAGCCTCTGTTGCACCCACATGCACTCATGAAACTCTCTGCACCCCCTGGAGAGAGCCTGCACAACCCTCCTGAGACCCTGGAGACATTGGGCGGCGAAACCAGAGCAACAGAGTATGTAGCTTCATATTATTCTGTATTGCTGGGATTTGTAGTCCTCTATAGCTAAATGTCATTCTGCATTGCTGTATAATGGTATTGCTGGGAATTGTAGTTCTCTATAGCTGTTGGTAGTGATTATTGCTGGGATTTATAGTCCTCTATAGCTGATGGTATTCTGCATTGTTGTGTAATGTATTGCTTGGAATTGTAGTTCTCTATAGCCAATGCCATTCTGCAATGCTGTACAATGTATTTCTGAGATTTATAGTCCTCTATAGCTGGTGGCATTATTCTGCATTGTTGTTGTGCTGAGATTTGTAGTCCCTCTACAGCTTGGAGTTGGTGGCAGAACTACCAGGGTCGCAGCAGTCGTATACGCGCACAGCACCAGTGTGCTTTCATTTTCCTCAACCGATACATTTCTCTACCGCGTCACTTCCAGGTGTGCATGTCATGAAGAAAGGGGGTCATGAAACAGCTGATTTGGATGACTCGGCCCCACTGGAAGTGACACAGCCGAGAAAATATATAGGATCGAGAAAAATTATAGAACACTGACTTTGATACTGTCCGGCCCCTCCCACTAACCTCCCACAGCTCACAGCCCAGAAGCATGGACAGCCAGCGGCGGTCTACAGTGGGCGAGAGTGCCTAAGTAGTGGACATGGAGAGGAGTAAGGACAGAATAATCTAGGGAGCCCAGTGGGAGGAGAGCACCATCCCCCAGGCACTCACCCCTTTCATGGACTTATTAGGAGTCCTCACATCTCCCAACCATTCACACTACCGTTACATGGAAGGCAAAAGTGGCAGACGGGCAGAGAGAAGGCGGGGAAGAGGCAGAGCGGGAGGGGGGCCAAGTTGCTGCACCATGGGCCTCTGGGTTGTACTTGTCCCCTGGGCTAAAAGTTGCCAGTAGGCCCCTGGATTGTACGCTTAGAATTGACTGCCATTTCACTTGGATATTCTGATATGCATACTTGATCCTGGTCAGTGACTCAGAATTTGAATCGGACAAACAAACAGACAACTAGAAGGTAGTTAGTATTAAATTGCATTAACAAGAGAACAACTCACAGATAAAAAGGAAATGTCTATTCAATTTAAGTTGTAAGTCATTCAGGCAATGGGATATTTAGATGTAGTAAATCAAAGTCAACTTGAGTTACTATTTTTCACCAATCATTCACGTAGCTTTTCAGGTACATGAACGCTAGGGAATCTACCAATACTAGCTAAATTCCCAGTCCCAGTCAGAAGTGGGTTTCCATTCTATGACCTTTTCATTATAGTTGACCAGTATGTGTCTGAATTTACTATTGCAATGGCATTAATCAGTACAGTCAAGTTCTAAAAATACACCCTCTTTAGAAGAGATGTAATCAGACAGCCTGTCAGTTAAATGCGTCAGTAAGTACAGCTTTTCTCACAAACTCTAGATAAAATACACTGATCACTCCAAAGAAATGCAAATGTGTGTGCTTACCTGTTTCTTTCCAAAGCCAAGCATTCTTCATCACACTGCAACCTGTAATCAGATAAAAACAAAAGCCAGTCAGTGGGAAGCAAGCTGTAGAAGTGCAGAAGGGTATTAATTTACAGGGCCAAATAGCCAACATTTTTCCACTGCTCATAGTACTTAAATCGCCTACTTGTTCTGACCTTTCACAATTAGCCTAAAACCGTGGCCGCTGAATATTTTTTTTTTTTGCAGATTGCTGTGATAATCAAAATAAAATTGGTACTTAGCGTTGCAAAATCAAAATTCAAAAGGCAACCACCCACTCATATTGTTTTTGCAGAGAATACAGGCAAATATGACATGGGAACCGGAACTGAAATGTGCTATCCAATTTGTGTAATGAGAACGTCAGTAGCACTTAAAAATATAATCACTGTTAAACTTCAGAATATGTAATTGTTGCAGAAAACATGGCGATTAAAATCAGTATCTATGGTATTGGAAGGTGTTTTTCAGGACATGGTGTACTATAGAGACACGTTTTATACAATAGATAAGGCATTACAATGTATCCAACTAATATTCATGCAACTCAAAGCAACACTAAACACAATAGTTAAATCTTAAAAATTCATTCATGAAACTTTCAACTATTATCAAAAACTTCTTATGTGTGCAACACCCGGTTGTAGATCCTCAGATCAACTCTAAATTCATGCTGACACTGCCCTTCCTTCTGGAGGGTGGCTACTTCCCCATGGTCCCTGGGTGTGTTGTAAAGTAGCCACCACTCAAAGCTCGCTCTCATGATAGACTACAATCTCAGGTTTAGAATACGAACTTGTATTGAGATTGTAGTCCATCCAGGGAGCAAGCTTGGAACAGTGGTTACTTTACAACACACACACAGGGACGATGGGGAACAAAAGTAGCCACCCTCCAGAAGGAAGGACAGTGTCCGTACAAATTCAGAGATGATTTGATGAATTACAGCTGAGCAATGCACAAATGAGATACATTTTTGTTAATAGTTAGGGTACTTGAATGCATTTTTAAAATTTACCTCCCGAGTTTAGTGCCACTTTAAACAGAAGGTCAATTCTCCTCAATGTCCTTGAATAAAACATAATTCCAGTCGAAACCATGTTATACCACATGTACGTATCTTTTACAAATGCGTTTGTTTATAGTGGTAATGCTGTACTTTGGTACCTTTGGTGATATCACACTATATTATATTAGGTCTTGTTTTATGATGTTTCTTACAAGTTGCTGTCCTGTACCCTTTGGGCGGCAGACCGAATTGTCTTATTGTTTTTCTTATTGACAAAACTCTAATAAAGACTATTTGCTAAAAAAAACCAAACATAATTCCACTTAGCATGGCAAGGAAATACAAGTCTAGTGAAGTAGCATAACTTGCTTACATGTTTGTGATTAAATGCAACTATGACCAACATCAAAAATGATATCTAGGAAAATGTGTCTGTCACTATCATTAACACAACAGTTTAGGACTGCAGATAACAATTAGTTTCATAATCGGTCAGCCGATTATTAACTTCAATTAATCAGATTAAAAAAAAAAAAAAGTAAAAACTTTTTAAAAATAAAATACACAAATACAGCGTTACAGTTTACTTCAGAAAAACGGAATGCACATTTTTAAAATTCGTACTGTACTGGAACACAGGGCATTACAGTACCGCGCGTTCCAGAGAGGGTGCATTTGGGATCCATTGAAATGAATGGCACCGCACCTCCTGGATGAGCAAAATTTGTCAGGCCAAAACTGAAAATGACTTATCTATCTATCTATCTATCTACACACATAATATAGATAGATGATAGATAGATAGATAGATAGATAGATAGATAGATAGATAGATAGATAGATAATTACACACACTTATTTAAATAAATGTATTATATTGGACATTTTTATTCGTTTCATGGATTTAAAATATGAATTGTATAACCAAAACGTATTTAAAATCACATACAATAATATCTAAAATAGCACCCAAAAAAATGTTTTTTCTTTTCTGTTAGTTTATTAAACTTTATTTTTTTATTTGCATTTTGAATTTTTATTTAACTTTTTAATTTTATTAAAACTTTTTTTTTACTTTATTGCTGGGAGCAATAGCCAGGCTGCTATTGGATATTTCAAATTGCAATAACCAATAGTAGGCTAGCTATTGCACCCGCCCACTGCATGCTGGGAAAGTTCTCCATCAGGTCCTCCTCTGCTGATTGACAGCAGGCAGGTGCAATGGCCAGCCTGCTATTGCATTTGAAAATATCCAATAACAGGCTGGGTATAGCTCCCAGCATCTAGATGCAGCGGAGGCATGGGGGCGGGGCAGAGGATGAACGCACCGGGTGACAGGAGGGACATGCCGAGCAGAGGAATGGGACTAAGGAGTGGCAGGGTGAGCAGAGGAACGGGCCGGGGCAGAAAAGAACCTGGGTAGCAGCGGAAGTAACGGAGGCAGCATCGGAGGTACGTGGGGGCAGCAGGGAGGAAGGCAGTCACAGCGGTCTCACCTCCCCGCTGGTGCTGGCTACAGTGGTCTGTGTCCCCCGTGCCTTTGCCCATACAGGCGGGGAGAGCAGCGGGGATTAAAAAAGGACACAGACCGCTGCAGCCAGCCAGAATCAATGCTTTGCCTCAATACTAAAAAGTCTCTGATCCAGAACCAAATGCAGATTAGGAAAGTAAAAATAAATCTACAAACATTTTCTGGGTCTTGTAATAAGACAAGCACATTGCCTTACCTTGTTTGCTTAATTTCCTTTTTGGTGACAAGTTTTCCAATATCCACCGAATCCCCCAGTTGCATTTCAGAGAGCTTTGCAGCCATAGATATAGCAGCTATTCTATAAAACAAAAGTTGATGCCTATTAAGTGAAATCCCTCAATATTTTCTTCCCTTATAATTGAATGAGGATTTTTAGAAAAGAGGTCAATATAGTCAGTCATTACTTGTGTATGACAATTATACCTTAGTAATTAAGGAGCAGCATTCATTGTAAGTGATTTCATCAGCATTTGAAATGGCTTTAAAATCCTTTTGACTTTGATATCAGTTTCAGTGAAGACAAAAAAAAGGACAGAAAATGCTCACACATCCAAAAACGTACACCTCTAATTATTTTATAATAAAACCCATCAGGTAACATGGGTTGATGGACAAGATGGATGAGGTTAACTTAACTATATTTGCAAAATAATAACATGACTCCTGAAAACACTTGGGGCTGTTTATATTTCTATTTGTACCATGGTCTGCTTTTTAGGGCACATTTTTTAAAATGCAGCCTGCAGTGTTGACTCTGTAGATCCCCCCACAGAGCTGTTTCTGCTTAATGTGACAGATAGAGCTTTGCGATCAGAGGAGACAGCAGACAACTCTTGGGCCATGCAATTTTTGTAATAGATGGATCAAAGCATTGATATAATTCTTAAAAATCCCAAAACAGGCTTACTAACACATTGCTGTATAGAACAAAAGGTACAAGACTTTGCTGTATGTATCCTGCACCTACCAAGCAGCCGAATAGAGAAGATAGCAGCAGGTACCCCGTTTCCCCGAAAATAAGACCTAGCCCGAAAATAAGACCTAGTACTATTTTTGGGAATTGCTAAAATATAAGACCTACTCCGAAAATAAGACCTAGTTGTGACCTTTCCCAGGGCCGGTGGTGGCATAAGGGGAAACTTGAAGAGCCGCGGGAGAGAAAATCGGAGGTACCAGCAATGCCAGCGCTACAGGAAGCGAGGCGGCAGTGGAGGGAGCAGAGCTGCATAAGCCGATGCTTCCTCTATAGCGCCGGCTCCTGTCACAGGCGGAGTGATACCAAATGCACTCCGCCTCTGAGGAAAGCGTGCTCGCTCATTCTGGACAGCAATTGGTTACCAAATTGCTCTTGGAAAGGTACCAGGTTTGCCATTTTGGATTATATCATTTGGATTTGCATTCATTTTGGATTGTTATACATTAAAAAAAAAATAAGACCTACCCCGAAGATAAGGTCTAGTGTGTTTTTTTTGAGCCAAATAAAATATAAGACAGTGTCTTATTTTCGGGGAAACACGGTATTATAATCAGCTGTTATTCCTATTTAGCCATCTTCCTTTCAGAGGCCAGCTTTACATAAAACATTAAGTTCTGTCTACTGTACAAGAACTGTAACTGTATCTTATAAAAAAAGAATCCTCTTTAAAGTAAGAAAATATGAAAGAGGTATGGAAGTTGACATTGCTGGTCTACTTCTGAAAATGCTACATTTCTGACAGTGTATGACCTTAAACAATTATGCTGGAAATGAGGGTCAGAATGACAGTCGAGCAAAAGAAATGGCAAACGCACTCATCAATTTGTCACCAGCTTTACAGCAAGGTGTACACGGAAGGGCTTTATACAGTGCAACAACAAAAAGTTTCCCAGCACACTCACCAGCCAGCATGGGGGAAAAAAAATGGATTTTTTTGAAAATTTTTTATTTTGAAAGAAAAAATTATGAATGCATTTGTTTTGCTTGACTGATTTGGTGCAGTGAAGCATGGGGGTTCTCAGCTGCCCTTGTGATGTGCGGGGTCCCTTGTGCATCCCTGTGCCTTTAAAAGGAGTACTATGAGGCGAGTGCTTTCACTCACCTCATAGTTCTAGCCGACCTGTGACAATGAAACTGTCACAGGTCGGCTCAGTAGATCGGGAAGTGAGCGAACACATACCGGCATTCGCTCAGTTCTCGATCCTGTCACAGCTCTCTGCTGTGACAGGGGAGTGGCTGGATTCCCCACTCCCCGCTCCGATCCCCCAGGGCTGACTGGCAGAACGGATAGGCAGAGCCAGCTGTCACTCACGCAGCTGGGGGGGGGATCCAGACATAATTGTCAGGATCTGCTTCAGCTGCGGCGTCTCAGTATACCGCGAGCTGTAGCTCGCGGTATACTGAGCTTAGGGTGACGGGAGGACGCTAGTTTGTGTCCTCCCGTTACCCTAAGGAGAACTATGGGGAAAAGCCCTAACCCAATAGTTCTCCTTTAAGGGAGGTTGGGCTTCCTCTGGACAAACCTGCACCCAATTTTATCTTTTGCTACATGTGCTCCAAGATAGAGGCTCTCACAGTTTAGAGTTAGGACCGCACTATATAGAGGTGCCTTGGCAAGGCGGTGCGGCTTTCACATTTTCTGCAGAAGACGTGCATCTAAACCTCTGTTTTTAACCTTAGTGGTGAGACGAGTTTTTTTGCATGATGGCTGGTGAGTGTGCTGGGAAACTTTTTGCTGTTAGAATGACAGCCAGGGAACTATCATTTTTAAAAAGAAGAGGCTCCTTTTAGGTTTCCCTTTAGGGGAAGTGCAAGATTTATGTAACAAGAAAGAATAAAATCTGAGATATGAACCTTTGATAGGCCGAAGAAGCCACTGAGCAAACCACACTTTCTTTCCTCCTTCCACATTCACATTGGAGCTCTACCTGGTGGACAGAGAAGTGACATTAGATAATTATGAGATTTCAACTCATTAGAATATGGTTATATAAACTAAAGAAGATCCCATACCACTATATCTTATGATTACGGACAAATAATTAAAACCTGCAACTACAATATAGTACTGCTTTTTATGAATAATTGAATATAACATCACTCATATTATAATATGCTAACATTTGTGTAAATTCTGATCATATAATCCACTGGTACTCCTAGAATGAGATGCTAATAGGTTGGACTTGATGGACTAATGTCTTTATTCAACTTCAAATACTATGTAACTTTACCAGAAATTATTATTCATAGCAACCAGCTCTTATCTTACATACACAACAAGGAGTCTTATCACCAATAGCGCCACTAGTGTGTTATTTCACAGTTTTGCCAAACATGGTCTGATTTTTTGATTATTTCAGGGAAGATTTATTTTACTTATGTTAATTCAATATACAGAAAAGTAAAAAAAAAAAAGTACACCCCATGGAAATTGTTGACTTTCAACACATTTTAACAGGCAAACATCAGATACTTATTGAAACAGTGCCTACAGATAAAGGTGATATGCTTAAATAAATGAAACACATGACTGGCGCAGTGTATTCATTATCACAATCTAAATTTAGGGAAATGCAGATTTCACATATGGAAAAACTAAGTACACCCTTACATTTACCAGCACTTCAAATCCATTAAAATTACAATCCGGTGTTCCACAGCTGGAACCTGTTATGTAAACTTCAGATATCTAGGGTTTAGAGGTCCTTAAAAAGGTGCCCATACACCTTACAATTATTATTCGATTTTTAGTCCACAATTGCGGTTTCGCCCGATAAGCGGCCACTTGATGGGATGTGCACAACCACAATTACTGTACAACTGGCCGAAACGGACGAAAAATCAGCGTGGCGTTTTCATACAACAAAAATCGCAAGATGAACACTGCACATGTGCAAGAGGAAATCTGTTTCGCCGACCGACGAAATTTGGCCAGTTAGTATTGCTGATGAACGATAATTGAAAACTACATTGATCTGTGAATGATGGGATATTTAAACGGACGAGGGTGTACAATGGTTGTAAGGTGTATGGCCACCTTTAATCTATGGAGGAGTGGTGCCATCATGCCATATTTAAACAAGCTGTCCAAGGCCCTTAGAAAGAAGGTTACTAATGGCTGTGAGTCTGGCAAGGAATTTAAAAAGATCGGCAAATAATCTGAAACCAAAGAAGAAAATAATCTAGAAGTGGTATAGGTTTTAATGACTGGAAACTTACACAGCTGGCGTCAAAGCGCATGCATCAAACAATCAGAAATGGATTGCACCAACTTGCATGGGAGGCATGCCAGGAAAAAACCCTCGCTGCCCAAAAAGAACATTAGAGCGAGACTGCAGTTTACCATTTAAAGTAGGCAATGATCAGGCCTTCTGAAACAATGTGCTCTGGACTGATAAATCAAAGATAAGGTTGTTTGGCCCTACTAACAGTAGATATATGTGGAACAAATCAAAGACAGCACTTCCAGAGAAGAATCCAATACCAGCTGTGAAGCATGATGGTGGAAATGTTATAGTTTAGGGTTGCTTTGCTGCTTCAGAGCCAAGGCACCTTGCAGTCAGAGTCAACTGCAAATCTGGCATCATATTAAGTGTGCTTGATGAGATAGTAAGGCCATCTGTCTGAAGTTTGAAGTGGAACTGACCAGAAACACACTAGCAAAGCCACGAAAGAATGACTCCATTACTACAAGAATGACTGTGCTAGTGAAAGCCTTGATTTGAGTCCCAGTGAAATGATGTGTGTTGTGTGTGCACACAGGAGAGGAGGGGGCTTATGGGCAGTGCACGGAATGAAACCCACAACCATTTTGCAACTGAAGGAATTTTGCATTAAGGAGAGGTCAAAACAATGTAGGCACTGTTTAAATGAAGATCTAATGTTTGCCTGTTGAAAAAGTCAACAATTTCCATGGGATGTACCGATTGTAGATAGCAGGTAAATCACTTTATGGGACAATTCTTTCATGTAAAATCCTAAAACAATGAAACTGCCTTTTTTTTTTCTTGTGCATGTTTTAAGTTGCCCCAGAGGCAAACAACTGAATATGCAGATGAAATGCATATACATAAACTCTTTGAATTACTTGACATACTGGACATAAGACACCCTTGCCAGACAAAATAGCTAGGTTAGTGACCTAATTTTACTTGCTGTAGTTAAACAGTTACAGGAGGTTGGTATCAAGAAATATTTGGGCTTCCCTGCTTGTTCCAAGAAAGAATACACTTAGTGCCAATTCAGATTATCTTCTGTGATGTGTTGTGAATACATCATGCATGCATTAGTGCACTTCGGTGCCATTAATTTTGTAATGGCACCAAAACACACATGATCTGCAATGCACCGCAACACAAAGTAAACCATTACAGTGCGCTGCCATTGGAGGTAAATTAAATACTGTGCATTTTATGACCAATTTTTGGTCTGTTTTGTGCAATGGCAGTCTAACCTTTAAATGGTTCACTATTAAAAGTCAGCCAACTTGTTTCTGCGGTCAAGCCCCCCCCCCCTTATCAGAGCTGTGTGGGAATGTTGTTACTGAAATGAAAGTCAGTAATAAGTAATGTGATATGTAAGTAATATGTCTAAACTGTAGCAAGCAATATTCTTTTAAACTAGAGGGCTATAGTGTAAACAGCAGCATTTAAAGTATTCCAGATTTTGCTTGCTGTTAAATACAGAGAACTAATTTGAAGACTTGTGTGAATGAAGCCTAAGAGACCATTCAGACTATAGAGTGATCATTACAGAAACTCACATTTTGCTGCACATTACCCAACGCACTGTAACAGATAAATCCAAGATTGTGTATTGGTGCCACATTCATTTTAAGAGGCACCCCAATACATGTGGTTTAGCTCACCACATTTCTCATCTGTAAAACATCAATACATTGTGGTTTGTAAAATAATGGTGTATGTCCATGAAAATATGTGTTGCAGTGCACTGGTAGACCACAAAAGTGAATGGTCTGCCTTACAGCAACATCCATTACCAGGCAAAAAATAACACAGTTGGCACACTCTGAATGGGTCCTTAGTGTAGTCAATGCATTTCATGTGACAAGATAAACATTTAGCCTGTTCATTAAAGTGTTATGGTATCCATTACCTGTGCATTGCAGGTGGACGTTGGACAGGGCTGTGACGGGTGACAGTTAGCAAAGCACGGATGTCCACAGTCCTGTCTTAAAAGAGTGCAGGGCTGTTTACAGTCTTCATCTATGAGGCACTCTCCTTTGTGGCAAATCCTTTTGCATTTGTGCATCGCACATTGTAAGAGCTGATTGCAACGTAGGCCACAGGAGATGTCAGTGAGATGACAGGGGATGTTGTTCCTAAGCTGGGTTGGGAAAAAAAAAAAAAGGAACACAAGCATAAACTTAAATAATCTATAGCATTAGGTTAGGCATTATCATATATGTGAAAGAAATGCTGCAGATTTCAGAAGCAGAGTGGGAAAATTACATTTAAGAAAGTAGTAAGCAATTACTAAATTAAACTTATGTGCAAATTTATGAACGCAGATGACAGGGTATGTAATTAACAACTATGTATAAACTGCTTAGCATAAATGAAAAAAATTTTTTTTAAAAGGGAAAGACATTCAAGTGGCAGAGAACATGTACCAGTAGCTTTCTATTAAAGCAAAGACTGAGATTGACTAATACAAAAAAAAAAAAGAAGACATTCCAAAATGCAACTTTAAGCAGTTCGGCACAGTGGCTGTACATCAGATAAAGAGAATTGTAGATGTAAGCTTCTACTGCATCAGGGCTTCAAATTCTCAGACACCACAAAATGGCATTTAAGAGCTCTATAATTCCAAGCGTGTTTAGAATGTCAGCATGCTTACTCCATATGAGGGAGAAGGCCCAGACTATAAATTACATATGCAGCCGTAAATGTTCTAAGTTACTATAGCTATTTACTTGCTTGTCTATTGAGAGGATAATTCAGGGCAATTCCATATATTTTCGTACTTTAGAACTGTCAAAAGCTCCCTAGTGTGTACTTTCATACTGCATGCTGTCTTTATATAGCACTGTCAATGGAACCTTCTTTCATACATCGCTTAAGTGATTTGCATATTAAAATGTCAAAACACCACCACTATTTCTCTTTTATTTTCTTTAATGAGAAAGCTGAGCCTTTACAAAATGAATGCCAAAACTGGAGACTGAAACCATAAATTTAATAAAAATGGCGTGTATTTTAACATTTCAAATGATAAAAGCTACCAATTCTCTAATACTTTAAAGAGAAGTGGGTATGTTGCGCTTGGTAAGTGAATCTATTTGGTTTTACTGTGAGTAGTGAAAATAGTCACAGTATGGTTCCGTGGTGATTAATTGAATGTGAAAAATTATTCTGCAAATATCTGAAGTGAATATAAAGTGAAGGATAAGGTGAGTGATGTCTGTGAAATAATAATAATAAAAAAAAAAGTGTGATGGCCTTTTAATAAAAATCCTAGTGAGCGATTGGTTCTTGTGTGTAGCTCTTAAAATCTACAACTCCGAGGTTCCGTCTAAACGAAATAGTGAAAGCTAGTTGTATTCGGCCATAAGGGAGAGTGGGAATGTGCAAAAATATGAGCAAAAATATAATATATAAACAAAAATATAAGCTCAAATATAAGCAAAAATATAATATAAACTCCCAATAAGTGCAAGTGTTCAATGTAGCACACAGTAGGCAATTAGATAGTTAGTTGCAGCCAACCTCAACTTGCCCAACAAGTTAGACTGGTGTAATCACATACACGAGTCCTGCAACAGTGGGGCGGAGCCACCCAAACCAACACACCAATTGGACAAAGCATGCACATGTATCCACTCAGTGAGCTGGTAAATAACCAATACCGGATCGATAATAGTGGAACGGAGCCACTCAGATTATCACAGTAAATACTTCCTATCTGAGCAGTTTTTTTATATATAATAATAAACCTTATAGGCATTCAATTCTTCACTTCATATACCAGAGAACTGAAGGACAAACAGATTAAAGTCTTATCTCCAATCTGCTTCTCTGTCTTTATCAAAAATAAAAAAGTTTCGGAAAACACAAATGAATGAGCTATTGGAGATGCACAACTCACGTATGCATGTGTATGTGTGTATATATTATACACACGGTATAAACACATACACACATCTCATGCATATCTGCATGTATCTGGCATGTCATAGCATAAATAAATTAATAATGTGTGCAAAGAGATAAATTATAGCTTATTCTTCAAAGATATTCTAAAATGGCCTGGACAGATTTGTTGGTACCTGTAGAAAAATGATGGCTGCCAATTAGGTTTGCCAGTGTCAAGTTATTTGAGAATATTGTGGGTTCCTTTTTTCATGGAAAGTTACCCAAATATGTCCATGGCTGTACTTAAAGTGCAAAGTCAATCAGAAGCAAATGGATAAATTACTATAATGTCAAAAAGGGTTCAAGAGAACAATTTATATGCTCCGTGTCACTAAAGACAGTCCTTGATCCTCCCATGAATACTAAACAATATGTATGACCATAATACAGTCCTGAGCAGAAGGATCACACAAGTTACCAAATGTCACTCCTCTGTCCCTATGTATGGACATTCAACTTTACAGGTAGATCACTAAAGCTAGAACAATCAGCAGATTTAGTAGATACCAGGGGAAACATGCTTTGACCAGTAAAATGAAGAAAATCTGGCAATCTTTGCACACAAAAATAAACATTTGCCTAACAAAATGAAAATTCTACCGAGTCTGCCTGATAGCTGTGCTTAACAAGTCTACCACTCAACCAAATTACCATTCTATGTACCCAAAATAACTTGCAATGTAAAACTGTATTTAGAGCATCAGAAGAGGGTTAAAGAATATGTGGGTCTACAAAAGAAGCTTCCAGTCAATGTCTGTTTGTGCAAACAGTGGTATTAAAATTAGCCCTAAGGTGCCCCCAGTAGCTTGTGTTTTATTACACATATTCTGTATTTCCCTTCTTTACCATCTCATACTACTGCTGACATAACCAGCAAGTTAACTTACCTCATGTTTTCCCATACACCATTTCTGTGTAAGATACGTACATGGAGGACATTTCTCTTCACTGTGACAGGAATGAAAAACTGAAAGAAAAAAAAGTGGTGTGATGACAATTTTTTGAGCAAGGTTTCCCATCGTTGAATTAGCAGGTTACATATCTGCAATAAATGAATGACATTCTTTACCTAGCTCAGACCCAGGTTACTGCAACAAAATAATAGGTTTACTTATACAGAAAAGGTTTATGAAAAATCAAACAACCTTCGTTTATACTTCTTAGCTTCAGTATGGTGCCTTCAGGACTGAAAATTCACATTGAAAATTGAACAATGCCTAAAACGTATTTTGGCATGTAACCTATTCTTAACCCTAAGGGGCTATTCAGAACTATGCATTCTGGTGCAGTAACGTGCATTTTAACTCTACGCACCATGCGCGTGTTAGTGTGATATAGTCCTATTCTTCATTTTCAATGGCACCCTATGCACTAAGCCAACGCAAACTCACCACACAATAAGGTACTACTGTTGGGAAAAATGGTGCATGCCCAATTTTCAGACTGCTGCCAGCAACATTAATGCAACAGAACAGAAAGATTTGAATGGGTCCTAAACCTGACCCCAATGCTTAACCCTCAACTTGAAACTTAAAAAAGTTAACCTAATAGTAACCATTAAAACACATCTTTACCCCTCCACATAAATCTTAAATTAACCTTAAACTTTAATCTTCAAAACTAACCAAAACCCTCCACCCAATTTATAAAGGAATTAAAAAAAAAAAAAAGTACCTAGCCACAACGAAGAATAAACATATTAATGTATTGCAGCTTAGAAGTGAAGGCTGTGAACTGGAAAGGCCCTAATCAGTGTTGAAGGAGGAATACCCACTACCGGCTATTATATTCAGGAGTTGCTGCTCCAGGTTTCATCTGACCAAATGCAGCAAAGAGGATTTTAGGACCAGCTCCTTTAACAAAAGTCCATTAAAACATCGGCTCACATTTTCGCTAATTCATCAGGAAATGGATGATTTTCAAACAGTGTATGGGCAGCTTTAGTTTTAAGGCCGGGCCTTTGCCACTGAACAAAGTGAATATTAAACCGTGTTCAATGATACTCTTGAAAGAACAAAGGTCCCGTTATTGCCAATGTCCTCATATAGCAGGCCCCGTTGTATGTCAGTACTTTCATATTCAGTACTGGAGTAGGCAAATGTCAATAAAAAGCCTTGACTCACTCACTATTGTTTGAGGATGATGTCCATCACAGAGATGGGTGAACAGTGAGACTTGGGAGGCAGGAGAGGGTGGAGCAGATGTTTCTTCTGGAAATGTCAGTTATTGCATACCCATGTGTCTAAGAATTTGGGAAACCCCATGTGCTAATTACAGAAAGGTACCCGATATGCATGCACCTAGAGGTGCATGCTATGTAGCAACACTAGCATTGCCCATATATTATTTACATCTGGTACACTATACTCTGACCCTTAACCTAACACTTTCAAATAACACTTATATTTTCCTGACCCTTAACCCCAACTACAACCCTTATAATTTTACTTATCAGTAACATAACTAAAACTACTAAATACTAACCCTTTACCTAATGTCGAACACTAAAATACCTAAAAGGGTGCAAACTTACTCTACTGGGAGACAGAGCCACTGGCCAGCAACAAGATTGGGGATAGAAATAGGATAGAAATAGTAGTCCAAGCAAAATAGAATATCACAATCTTGTTTGCTTCATACTACTTTAAGTGTGCAAAATAACCCAAATAATTGTGTATAAACAGAAATCATTGATCAGCGATTTGTCTATAGCACACTGTTATCTAGCAGGTTGCAGTTGGTTACTCTGGTTTGCACAATACCTCTGTTCTTTGCACTCGCTTATTATAAAAGCCATTGAATTAACCATTCAAAAGCAACAGCATGTGATCGTGTAGTCACAAAAACTAATATGTGAAGGGGACTCATGCAGCTGGGCTGATTTAGCTGTCTGACATCACACACTGAAATTCATTTCTGGCTATCACAGATACACAGCTAATCTAGCAAAAAATAAAAATACAGATTTTGAAACCAACAAATATATGCGTGTAAAAATGCTGTTGGGGTCGGGAGGGGAGAGATATCGACAAAGATTACATTATTTTTCCCAACCTGTATGGTTTACATGTTTATATTGTGTACATCAAAACTATTTAGTAAATGGAGATTTATGTTGTTTTATTTGAAGCTGTGCATTTTATAACCATCACATTGAAATATATAAACAAATTCAAACCAGGATTTAGTTGTTAATTTTCTGCTGTCAAGAGCTCTTCAACCTTCAGTAATTACAAAGCTGGAAATGTTCCAGTATTACCAATAATTGTATAAATCAAGCCTACACAACTAATAGATAATTACAAACATCACACATCCTGTTCTATATTATTACTGTGTAGCAACCAAAGTCATTCAGCCCACAAAAATATGTGCACGAGACCCACCTTCTCGTGCACATCAGCTCCATCAATCGCAGCCTTTAAAGTGGTAACCATTATGCGACCCCTGTGCAATAAACTGACAAGTGCCCATCAAATGCTGTTGACTTAAAGTAGTATTAACTACTTCAGGACCGTTGTATGTATGTGTACACATCCTGGTCACTTGTACAAAACGAGTGGTGGCTTCCCTGCTCACGGGAGCAGGGCTAGATGTAGAAAAAAAACCCCATCTGCCTGGCACCCAGAACTGAATGTCCTGGGCTTTGGGAATCCCGCACCCCTAGGAGTGACAAAAGCCCAGGCGCCAGCATGCAATTTCTAGTTGCCAGTTACCTGGCACCTGGGATTTGTCGAGCCCTGCCTTAGACATTAGTCTAGGCCAGTCCTAATAAAAGATAACACTATCTTAAATAAAAATTGGCCATCAGGTCTCCTTTCTAATCAACTTGCCAATTGTAAAACACAACGCAGGTGCACACTTAACACAATATCACTGTTGCCAGCCTTGTTTATGTCTTCTCCAATCTACTGCAAACTAAGAGCACCAATGTGCAACCTGTAGACAAAGGATAACAAGCATTCTGAGCTTAAGCACTGAATGAGAGGCTAGACATTGATGCTCCATATATGTGCACTGAGCATGCACGTCTGCTTCACAGGCTGTATAGATGTACAGATTTGTGCCAGACCACAACATTAAAGCATTTCGGAAATCTCCCCCACATCAGGTTTTAAATGAATTGAACAGGGACTTAAGTGGACTCAAGGGAACCTATAATCAAATGGATCTAGATTTCATTTGGTGCAAAAACTCCTTTAGGATTTGAATTTTAACAATGATGTGGGGCACCTCTAAGAGCATCAATCTTCAATTTAGAAAAAACACACAATGAAAACTGTTCTCCTAGGTAGCTGGCCGGGAATGATACCCTATAGTGCACCAAGGTATTTATGCTTTTTAGACGTTTATGATCATAATAGTCCAACAGTTTAGGCTGTCAGATGTCTTGGTCACACTGGAAAAAAAAGATAAATAAAAAAAAAATAAAGAGAATACCGCTTTAAGGGTATCAATCAGTAAATGCTAATAGCGGAAAGGGTCACCTGGATATCTGAATTTAATCGATTATATATATTTATTTTATAATGATACACATTTACACTTTACACATCACCTTGGTTTGAAGACTGATGCTCTTAGGCATCCTTTACCAGGCTGTGGGCAGTAGCGTTGTGCTCGGACACCATCTAAGGTTTGCAATAAAGCTTGCAAGTTTGAATACAGGGAGGAAGTGTGTGTATATATATATATATATATACAATGT
>NW_017306627.1:333332-427097 GCF_000935625.1 Nanorana parkeri | reverse complement strand
TACATACACAAACAGTACAAAATCTAAAATAGAAAATATGGTCTAAGAACTACCTGGGTGATCACACTCATGATGCCTGGTACAGGGTTTCTTACACTCAGGAGGTCTTGTGCCACAAGGAACTGGAGGAAAAATCACAGATTCGCCACAGTAACAAGTGAGTTCATCAAAACCTAAAAAAAAAGAAACAATACCATTAGCAGATAAATGCCAAAGATGAAGATTTTTTTTTTTTTTTAAATACTAGTTAGACAAATCCATGATCAAACGAGCTGGAGCAATGGTCACATGATCTTTTCTCAAGGGGTCTACTGAAATTACATTAAAAACACCATGCACTTTAAAGGAGAACTATGAGATGAGTGATTTCCACTCACCTCATAGTTCTAAGCCGACCTGTGACAATGAGACTGTCACAGGTCGGCTCAGTAGATCGGGAGGTGAGGGAACACATACCGGGTTCCCTCACCTCTCGATCCTGTCACGGCTCTCTGCCATGAAAGGGGGAGGGGCTGGATTCCCCTCTCCCCGCTCCGATCTGCCAGCGCTGACTGGCGGAACGGACGGGGGAGGGGGCGGTTACAGCTGGCTCTGCCTCTAGATAGGCAGAGCCAGCTGTCACTCACGCAGCTGGGCGGATCCCGTCATCTACATCGGGATCCGCTCCAGGTGAAGCGTCTCAGTATACCGCGAGCTGTAGCTGGCGGTATACTGAGCTTAGGGTAATGGGAGGACGCTAGTTTGTGTCCTCCCGTTACCCCAAGGAGAACTATGGGGAAAACCACTGACCCCATAGTTCTCCTTTAAGGCATTATGAATGTATTGTTTGAAGGTTGTATCTCATTTTTATAATCAACGGCTCCCTTTCCTGTGCTCGAACATGCTGTTTAAATTGCTGCTGGACGCAGCCATCTTGTTTGTAGCATCAGTGGCAGACAATGACCCCTGACTTCCCACAGGCAGCTCCCTGTAATCCTGCACACACACGTTAGGTAGCGGGGTCAGGAGCATGCTCCTACTACTTATAGCATCTGTCTCCATGGAAAACTCCTCAGTCACTTGACCTGTGACTAAAGATTATATAAACAAAGCAGCATCTCCCTTACGTTTTGCAACTGCTTGAAATCTGCCGATGTTGCTGTAGGGCCAACACTGTGCAGTCTTGCACTGTTCCTTGGGTCTGTCAGACCAATATCACAAAGCCATGCCGGAAGCTGCAGCAGAGGGCTGGGATGTTGAGCTAGGGAATCAACCCTTTCTAAAGTGGTCACATTTCCTAGTGACTACCAAAGTACACTGCAATAGAGAACATTTCCAGGGAAAAATAAAAAAAGATTTCTGTCAATACCATAAAACATTTTCCTTGAAGTCCATTGAGGGACATGGGAATTCAGGTATTCTGAAACAGTCAGGTTATATGCCACCCTACAGGGTATTGACACTGGCAAACAGAATTTTATTTTTTTAAAGGCCCACTCCCTTATAATAATGTCTTGATTTGTGAGCAAGAAATACCTAAGGCCATATACAAAAAAAAAACAAAAAAAACCAGAGGGGTGGGACTGGCATCTCTCAATGGACTCCAAGAGAGAAATGTTATGGTCAATACAAAGATTTTCTTTTCTTTATCATGCATTGATGAACTTAGGAATTATGAAACAGCCTGGACGTCCCAAAAACAGTTCAACTGAGGGGTGGACAATAACAGATCTAAGATGGAACCAGGAGCCTTCTGATAATATCCAATGCCTGTATCTACAGTAGAAGTGGTGAACTTCCCTAAAGGAAATGGGAACCGCTAGAGATCCAGGTGAGGTCAGAGGATTAACTTGATGCTCAGACCAGGACAAAAATTTGCAGCCAAAAGGGAATGTCCATTTTGAAGGACACGGAGTCAACACCAACTGCGAGCCAAAGCAACCACCAACAGTTAGAGTAACAATGACATTAATGAGAGTAACAGACCAACAAAAATGGTCAACAAAGCTAAAACAAAAGGTTTTCCAGCCTCAATACAGCTCCCTTAGGAAAAATTAGATAACAGGTCCACAAGGTAGGGGAAGTCAGTCTATAGGCATCAGGGAAGAAAAGCTACAAGAAATAGGGACATCTAGGACAGCCATCCAATATTAAATGAGATAATAAAGATACAGAACAATTTAGCATAATACCCCAAGGGGATTGTCAAGAACCTAAGGAGTTTCAGACAACCCCACAGTAACCATCTTAAGTCAGAGAGACTGACAAAAAAGGTGCAAGAAGTAACCTGCATCAAAATATGAAGGAGTAGGAAGACAACCACCCAATACTGGTGCAGCAACACTAGATCAGTGGACCTGTCTGCAACAACTAAACCCTGACAGGGAAAATCCCCTGCAGGGCTTTTCTACCTGAACCAGGACAGGGAGTATAAATCATCTGACCAACTCCAATCCAGGGAAACATCTACAGCCGGTGACCCCGGGGGAATGGAGTTGAGGGCTTGATTAAAGGGGTTCTAAACAATCCCGTTTTTTTGCCTATATCTACTGCTGTCAAGCAGTAGATATAGGCAAACAGTTTAAACTGTTTGCGGCCGCAAAGCATCTTGGGGCGGGCGAATGCGCAGTTAGGATTCTCGGCCAGGAGACTAGCAGAGATGCAAGGTAAGTCTATGGACGCGTGCACCCGCATGCAGACACCGTGGGATCAGAAGTGCCAGCAAGCAGAGAGCAGTCAGCGTTGGATCGGAGAGCCGCCGCACCGCTGGAGGGACAGATGAAAACATCCGGAAAGAAGAAGATCGGATTAAGAGACATCATTTAAGGGAAGAGCTGACATTAACATTGGGGGAAGGGAAAAAATGTATCCTTTAATGTCACTTTATGGACAGGAGAAGGAGATATTTTGAGGAATTTCCCATAGAGACTGGAAATCAGCTACAGCAGATGGGCCTGACTCCAAATAATCTGGACAACACAAGGACCCCCTAAGCGTGTGCAAAGGGGACACAATGCCCTCCAGTGATGGTTTCTTTCTGCACTGCATTAGATAACGAGCACCCAAGTGCACAAAACTACAGTATGAAAAATTGGAGGAAATTGTAGATCTAAAAGTCTAGAACTGCTGGATCTGAACTTCATTGAAAACTGGTGTGTACTGAGCAATGCAGTTTAATACACCTTACAACATCCAAAAGTAAAGGGTGGGAACAAGAGAAACAAGCATTAAGCACCTCCTTTTAAGACCTAGAAGAATGAGGAATACATTGGATAACTGCTGATGTCACATAAAAAGCCAGTTCTGATTTTCATTGATGCATACTTGGTGGACTGCAGGCAGAAATAAAAAAAGTGTATAGGAGGTGAACAGACAAGAGTAGTGGGTCATTCTCTAGCCCTTTTTAAGAAACGTAGGCTCTGATTAAAAGATTCATACTGAGCAGTGTGAATCACATTTGCGCTCAGTTTGAATTCTAGGAATCTGAGGCTGACTAAACCCCCATTCTGAAGAAATCTTAATGAAATACCCTACAAGTGTTCTACTAGGAAGTGAATATTTTATAACAAAAGCGCAAAAAAAAAAAAACCCACAACCCTTGGAAGCCATTTACCAAACATCTATTCTTAAAAGGTAAGCAGATAATGCAATAATTCCTCATAAAACGCACTCAAAAAATACACACTATTTTCCTTTTAAGTTTCCCATAGATTTTAGAGCTCTGTCAATCATGTAGACATCATCTGACTGAACTCTGGAAAAGCCACTCAGCAGAGTGCTGCAGAGTGCTCTACAGGCTTACAGCAAACCTTTTAAAGACACTTAAGCTGGCCATACATTGTGCAAATTTCGTTCGGCTCGGTCCTGTTGGCACCCTTCTACCTGGCATTCTTCAATCATAAAATCTTTGGGCGAACAGCGACGGCAGCCCAATCAGCATATATAGAGCACACTGACCCCACTTGTTACATAATGCCGTGTCTATTAAAGGTCTATTGAGCAGAATGAAAGTCGAGTCTCTAGTAGTAAAATGATGTCACTGATCACTGCAGCTGCAGACATCCTTTCCTTTTTTCGTCACAATTACAGTAAGAATTCAATTGTACATACCAGAAATACATATAATACAAGCCTTTAAAATATGGAATTTTTAGATCTTACTTGTTTGCCAACAGTTCTGACAGTTCCCACGATGGCAAGGTTGATCACATCTGTGAAGGCCGCAGTTGAGTTTATGACCACATATTAAGGAGCACTTGTGTTCTTTGTCCTGTACACAAATATAAAAAATGGGGTGCATCAAAATGTCGTTTAAAGCTAAACTCCGGGCACAAAAAACCTTATTTAAATATATTCCTTAATAGGCACAAAGTAATTACTTTGTGTTCACATAATGTCTTTACAAAACTAGGACATTACTTTAGAGTAGTGATGACAACACTGTGCTGCACAGTCTACACAGAGAGCTGAGCCCACTGCAGGCTGCCTGCAGAAAACTACAGGAGAGGGGCAGATATAAGACCAGTCATCCTGCACAAGGATAGAGAGCTGCAGAGAGAACACACACATTACATACATATATCTATAGGGCTGGACAAATATCGTTCACACACAAGTGCTTCTGGTTCCTAAAAACATTAGAAAAGAAGTCCTTTACAAAGATCCTTTGCAATGAACCAGCAAAAGCTTCATGACAAAGTTATGTAAAAAGTGGACATATAATTCAATTGAATTACTGCCAAAAGTGCAACTTTACTCAAAACAACAGTCAAATGCCCATGCACACAAATATTGTAAAGGTGCTAATGCAATTTTAGAAAAATCTCTTGCCTTGGGTACACCGTAAATATCCAGAATAGAAAATCTACTTAAAAAATTGCCACATCTGTCCTAATTTTATACTGCTTTATGGACATCTAAAACATTCACATCATGCATAGCCACACAAAAAAAAAAAGTTCTTGTATGACGGCTTCTGAGGTTTCCTGCAAAATACAGAACCTACACACCTGCATCATTTCTTTGAGTGTATTGAGAGACACAGGAATTTAGGAATTCTATTATAGTTGGGGTTATACTGCTACCTGAAGGAGGTTGGGACACCGGAAAACACAAACTTTAAAATCCAGTCCCCGTTAAACCCCTCCTCTTCCCAGCATGACTCAGTTGGGGAGAAAGAAGTACATGGGGCCAATAACAGAGGGGCAGGACCAGTTTCCCTAAAGTGACACTAAACTCACAAGTTAAATACTAAAAATGCATTCAAGTACAATACATTTTGCTAAACAATTTAGCTCATTTGTGTATCACTCAGCTGTAGATCCTCAAAACATCTCTGAATTCATGCTGACACTGTCCTTCCTTTTGGAAGGTGGCTACTTTTGTTCCCTGTGTGTGTTGTAAAGTAGTCACCGCTCCAAGCCTGCTCCCGTTACAGACATTACAAATTAGCCAAGTGAATGTGCGATTGTAGTCCATCACGGGATCGAGCTTGGAGGTGTGGCTACTTTACAACACAGACAGGGACCATGGGGAACAAAAGTAGCCAACCTCCAGAAGCAATGACCGTGTCAGCACAAATTCAGAGATAATTTGAGGATCTACAGAGAGTGATGCACAAATAGGATACATTTTTGTTAATAGTCAAGGTACTTGAATGCATTTTTTAGAATTAACGTCTAAAGTTTAGTGTCACTTTTATGGACTAAAATAAAAGATTGTACTGTAAGCACAAAAATCCTATTTTCTTTATTGTCTAATGGCCATTAAGGGACACAGGAATTTAGGAAGTCTGTTATAATTGGGACATCCAAAAACAGTCCAACAGAGGGGTGAGCAACAACCACCCCCCAAAATTCAGAACATTATCACATGGCAGATGTAAAGGAACCAACTCCCCAAATAAAGCTAAATGGGAAGAAAACCCTTGCAATGGAATGCCATGACCAAGGAGAGGACAGAGACTAGTGTTCCAGAGCAAGATGAGAAAAACCACTGTGAGATATTACCATTGAGAATGCTGATGTTTCTAATTATTCAACTTGGCAGTTACATGGATTGCTTTGTACCCAATAAAAAAAATGATTTGAAAAGAAAAAACACTGCCAAGGGTAACTCCTGACTGAAGGAACAATGGGACCCTAGCAGTGAGACTGGAGCACCAACCAGAAACCCGCTAAGAGAAAAGGTGGGGGGGAAAAAAACCACACTACCAAAAAGGCGAGGAAAACCGACAAACAATCGTTAGGTCACTAAAAGAACAAATGCCTGAAGGGTAGCTTGGACTACATGGGACCATCGAAAAGACCAGTCTGTCACAAATAACGGAGAGAAGGCCCAAGCCTTGTACTCTCAACCTGAGAAGAAGGCTAAGAGATTACATAATAAAGAAAGGTCTGCGCAGGCATGCAAATCAAAATAGCAATAACATCCCATGGGATAGACAAAAAAAAACTTCCCAAGCCTGGAGAAACCCCAAGGGAACCAGACTTGAAACAATTCTGAAGGGGAAGGTATAGTGAACCCTTAAAAGAGAGGGGACAGGCAGGGTTGAGGGTACCTCATAAAATCAACCATCCTAGCAAATGAATGGACAGCGATTTTTCTACCCAACATGTAGAGCATACCCAAGGACAGAAAGAGAACACTGTACACCTGACTAACTGGTTGTGCAACACAATATTGTAGGTGCTGAACCCCTGCCTCATCCTCTGCCAAAGAACACGGGCAGGCATCTCAGACACCTTACTAGGAGCACTCTCTTGACTAGGTGTAATAAGTAAGGAAATAGGAGAATGCAGAACAGCTGTAGATGAAGGACACAGTTCCTTGTGATAAGGTCCCACAGAGGCCTCTGAATTTACACTATTCTCCCTAAGGGGAACTTGTAGCAGGATCCCAGCTTGATCATATACAGGGCCATGCAGCAGTGGATACTTCCTGCCAAACAAGAAAGGAGGAGCAGACCGATGCTAAACTCTCTCAGCTCAGCTGAGTAATCCCAGAAGGAAAATAATTGACAGCAGGAAAAGCATTGTGGCCAATAGGAACTCACTCGGCACCATCCATGGGAAGGTTCCAAGACCTTCCCAGAGGAAAATGTCATGTAGCACTGTGGAGGTGTACATTGGAGTTTCAGGCAGTACATCAAATCACAGAAAGATCCTCAGAAGAAGTAGGAAGTGTATTTTCTTGTGAACCACATGAAAGTCCAGAGTATAGAGACTCACCATACAAGGAAGCGCTCCAAGGGTGCATAGAAGGCACTGCCTTGTTCCCAGGCAGGCGGGGTGTGAGTTCATGCGGGAACAACTTTTGAAGGTACATTCCTGCCAAGGAAGGTAACAAAGAACCTAGAGTGCAGAGACCTTAAGACTGAACTGACTCCTCCTTGAGAATATTCCACTCAAACGGTGGAGAGTTCCATTGCCCAGGGACCCAGTTGAATGAACAAAAAACTTAGTGAAGTGGGGGCACACATTCATGCAGAAGTCTGATCAAAGGAATTAGAGGACCTGTGGCTTTGAGGCCCTAGGGCGTGAGCAGGTGGAAGACTTGGACTACCTACAAGCTGTAGTAAAAATGGAAGAAGAGTGTAATTCTGGCCCTTCCATTGACCTCCTCCATTAAAGCAGAAGTATACCAGAGGCATTACTAATGTCAAAATCAGGTCTGAAGAAGTGAAATCCTTTGAAGGACAAGAGAATCAGATGTTCATAGGTAGTATCATTGGCACCCCATGCACATAGACAAAGTGCACTACACATGTGCATAGACAACAGCATCAAGTGAGAAAAAAAGCTTAGGTGCTTGCAACAAGATGACCCAATTAAATCGCAAGGTTCCAGGAATTTGCTCCAAATGTTTAATGAAACGAGGGCCTACCTCAGGGTCCTCTCTAGGAGGCTTAGCCCAAAGTAACCGCTGATTAATGGAGCATTTACTGTAGGAAAAAACAACCAAGCAGGCCAAGTTCACCCAAGGCAGCACTTCTCTTCTGTGGTCTAAGAAGACATATTGCACTACGTAATGAAGAACAACTAGGTCCAAAGTGAGGCAAGGCCACAAGTACTCAAAAACCATAGCAGCTAGTGCGAATGAAGATTGCCGGTGGCCAGAGGTGTCCAAGTCACTGCAAGTGGCCAGAAAAACGAGACCAGAGACAGGATGATTCACTTGGTGCTTCAAGAACAAAAGCAACAGTAAGATAGTGCTTCCACTAGGTTGAATGTTGGGAGAAAGAGCGCAGAGCATGCACAACACTCCACATAGCGGATGACATCAGAGCTCAGTTCCCCGAGTCTATACAATTAAATAGTAAGATGGCAGAAGCGTGAATTTTGAAATGGCGCCGAACAGCATCAGCTGTGAGGTAGCTCATAGTGCTTCAGCCTGACTAGCCTTACTCACTACATTAATCTTTAGAGAATGGGTCACACCAGAAGCTGTGCCATGGCTCTACACACAGGTCTAGAAAGTGCTACAATGCAGGTTGCATTTCAGGTTATCCCTGCAGTCTTCAGTCCAGCAAGATCTGGGTATGGCCTCCAAAGTGGTTGCTGAGGATACTCTGATCCGGAGAGCTATGTAGAGAATGGATGAAACAGCAGCATGGAAATTAGAAACATTTTTTAGACGTGTAATAAGGATATTAAGTAATCAATAAGGGAATTACAATCTTGATAAAAGGCTAGCAAGAAATACAAGAAACCTTTTCCATCAGAGCTGAAGAAAAAAAAAGCAACCAAGCTCCTAGGACACTAGCAAAAAACTGAGGCAAGCTGGGTAAAGAAGGGGTTATACGAAGACTGGCATTCACCTTTTGTTCCCCCATTTGCCAGTGTCCCAACCTCCTGGTGTCAGTATAACCTTGACTGATAGAATTTCTGTGTCTCTCAATGGATGATAAAGAAATAAGATTAAATCTCCACGTAAAACCTTATTTTAAGCAATGAAGTGTATAAATGTAATGTAAATGTAACTTACCACACAGCAAATTTCACTGCATTTATGTCGTCCACAATGTCGTTTCTTGTTGCAACGCTTGTCACAAATAAATGTAAAGTCTCCTACAATAAAAATGTTCAGTTATGAGTAACTGGTTTGTTTTTAATATTTGTTTTCAGTTGTATTCTGTACTATTGTAAGGCATCCAACAGATATACATTTTGGAAGAGACATACAAAACACATATATTCCAGCCAAAACCTTGACAAACACCAGAAAATCTATTTGATGCAGGCCATCTGCAAATATTACATCACAGAAATGGCTCAAAACTCAGGAGCTTAGGGGATACTGCTCAAAAGGATAGTTAGCCATCACGGCAGGTAATGCCTGCTCAGCATCTGGCAAGCTCCATACAGTGTACAGCCAAATTCAGAAAGCTCCAAAGGGTGAGGGGGCCAAATCCATAAAAATATACTTATTTTAGCACAATGATAAGAAAGGACATTACACACACACATACACACACGCACACACGCACACACACACTTCATTCACCACCTTGGAAGATTAAATGTCATAGCAGATCACAGTGGATTAAATGTTCTTTTCGACTATCAAAAATTGTGACAACAAATATCCATGAAGTGATTTATATCAATTACAGTGCAAAAATACAAAGTAACTGACCACATAAGTTTACACCACCTTAATAATCCACATGTAGTAGATACTACAATTACAACCTGGCAAATCTGTGTACAACACAATGTATTGGACATGATGCCGAGGGTCATTCGCTGGACCGAAGGGGGGAGCAAGGCTCCAGGGACTGGTCTACCAGCCAGCTGGGTCCAAGATTCAGATGATTATATCTTTTTTATTTTAGCTCCCAAGACAAAATGTGCAGTTAGTGACATTAAACCCTCAGATTTTTTAACATAAAACAATACTGTAATGTGCGCCTTACTGTAATCCATGGTGGTTTCCCTTCTCTTTGCTGCTCTTCCTTTTAAATCTGTATCTGTTCTCATGTTGGGCAGAACTTCTGTTTTGCAGCAGACTGCCTTGTCTCTGGAATGGATACATGGTGTCTGTGTATAGGTTTGTAACCTGAGCCAGTACTACAGGAAGAGGCCCTGAGCTGAAAAGGGAAGTTCTCCCCAAGCATGAGAAGACATGAGGATTTAAAAAGGGAGAGCAGCAAAGAGAAGGGAAACAACCATGGATTACAGTAAAGGCACACATTACAGTATTGGTTTATGTTAAAAAATCTGAGGGTTTAATGTCCCTTTAACCCTTGCAGTGTGGGGATAGCTCCACGGCAAGGGTTAAGATTTCATATTCCCAGAGTTCTGCTTTAAAGTTTTCATTTGTTTACAGAAACCGCTGCCAAATACAGTCAACAAACAATTCAGGACTGGACATTGATTTGTGCAGAGTACAAATGTGACATCCGTGGTTGTTCACATTGTGCATGCAGCCTTTATTTCCTCCCACAAGAATCACTAGATGCCCCCAGCTGGCCATGTGAATGGGGCTTTATTGTTTCTATTTTTTGGATTGATTTTGCATAACTTCTTGTCCTTGTGTCTACAGATTGTAATTAACATTTTACTTGAGGATGCAAAATGTGCCTATTTTAGGAGCAAAAATGTCTGCCTCTTTAGTAGTTCTGTTGTATATTTTGCTCAGTGGAGGCTAAAACATAATGTACTCTCTGAGGTTGAGGAATTACCTCAAAAGTTGCTGGTTGGGAAGGTGTTGGGCTCATGTACACCATTGTGTTGGGGTAAAATGCGCACGTTATTGAAAAGCATATGCAGCTAGTTACAGAACCAGTAATCTGCATCCAACATGGGTCAGAACACCTGATATACACATACTTATCTCACTACCTTCACATAATACTTATAACTTTGACAGAGAGGGTCATAAGCCAACATTGTTCTCATTCACCCATCATTCCCTGAATTTCCTTTACGAGATGCCTGAAAAGGTTGTCCCTAGTGCAGCCTAGCGCATCTTCAGGAGACATCAGTGATGGCATCCTACCTCTATCTCTCAGACAAGTTTTCTTTAATTCTGCAGGTCAAGTCAATAACCTATTGCGCACAACAAATATAAGTTTCTCTCTTATGTTTTGGCATCAGAATGCAGAATAATAGTGCAATTAGAATCATTGCAAATGAAGTCCTCTACTCCCCAAGCCACTCACTGATGCATATCTTGATTTACTTAAATTGTCTCATCAGATTTAGTCAAATTCTGGTAAGCTGTCAGGCATAAGAAGTAATATATGGGAAGCATAAAGGAATATATATATTGTGCTGTGACATGAATGTTTTAAAAGGTATGGCTGCATGTAAAAGCATTGAAGCGTTAGTGGAAATAACCAGGTATATCCACCTTGGTCTAGTAAGTTATCATCCATCGCTCTGTCTTACCTTCATTCTGTATTAGCACACAGGGGACTTCCTGTGAAAAAGCGACAAGGTTAAAAGACATCATAGAAACCTTGAAACCAAATAAACTGCTTGTACATATAAGACTAAAAGGTCACAGCATTATTTACTGCAGCTCATCAAAACACATGCATTTACCCAACACATTCAAGGGCTCTTATCAACTGACCAGCATAGTTTCCAAATGTCATTTTAAATTAAAACCAAATCCTAATGAAACCACATTTTATTTTTCTCATAATCCATTAAAGTGCAACTGAATTCAAATTATTTTAAGTGTTGGATAGTGTTGAGAGAAATTAGAACATTTGTCAGGTTTTTATTGCTTTAGATGTAGAAACTGAAGCACCACAATTAAAATAATCTAGATACAACTTTATTCCATTAGGGTCATGGGAAATTTAAGTAGAGAAGCCATTGCGTCTTGGTGGTCCCCACAACACCCCCCCCCCCACCTCCCATCAGGGCTTAATGAGAGGAATCGTGTATGTGGACCACAATCCCTACAACTTAAAAGTTGTATTGAGCTGTGAAGGGAGTATCTTAGGCTCGTTAGGAAGATTCCCCAACCTCTCAGGTGAATGTTATTACTGGAAGTGAAATAAAATCCCAGATTTTAGGTTGTTCCTGAACAGGAATAGATGGGAATTCTTCCAATAGGGACAATAGTTCTGGTGGCCCAGCTGACCACCACGGAGTTCCCTGACTTGAGAGATTTCCTCTCATCTCCAAAGTGGCTATCAGACAGGAAGTGAAGGGAAATGTTCCCCACTGGACAAGATGGCAAAAAATAAATGTTAAAAAATGGAGTGGTTTCACAATCACCAGATCTCAATCCAATTGAGCATTTGTGGGACGAAGTTGAAAGAGCCATCAGGCAGCTGGTTCCACAGCCATCAAATCTCACACAACTGGACAGCGCTATTCATCAGGCATGGTGTCATATTGCTCGCATCACCTTTCAACATCTCGTGGAGTCAATGCTAAGAAGAATCGCCGCAGTAAGGCAAAAGGTGGCCCAACGAAGTGCTGATAGGGTGGTCATAATAATCTGGCCACTCAGTGTATCAAAACAAAAGGAAAATGTGCATAGGTTTCTAACATTTCTGGACAAAAAAATGTTTGGATGAAAAAAGGGCAAAAGCATTTGTAAAACAATTTGTGGCATTAAAAAAGTAACAGTGAGCTCAAAGACTTCACCAGACATAATAAATGGAACAAATACAATGTGAAAAGTCATGACCGTTCATCCATAAGGCCCCTTTCACATTTGCTGCGTAAAAGAACACACGCAAAATTGTCTGTCCCAATTGCAATGCAATATTTGGTAATGGCACCCCAAACATGGCAAGCAGGACGTGTACAGAAAGTACAGTCGACATGTGTAAAAAGCTTGCAGCTGAAACTGCCGCATAAGCTTCTTTGCCGTCTGTAGGGTACCCCATTTAAATGACACGCATTGAAGTTTGAATAGGGGTTTAGACCTACACATTATGTATTACTGCATTTTGGAGGTTTTTCTATACATTATATAAATGAATGCTTACATTCATAAAATACCACAGTGCTCTACACATAAACACTTATAAAGTGAAATTATCCCAATTATCCCCAACGGTGTGATAATGCCTATATATTTAGCAGATTTCTCGTTGGAGACTAACATGGGAAAATTACAAATGAACATACGAAATTACACATTTTATATAGAAGGAAAAACAAAAAAAAAGAGAACTCAAAATTCCATCAATATGTTTCAGCCTACATACACATAATGATTTCACAAATGCATTAACTTACTCCTCTCAACTTCTTCCATAGCCTGTAGTGATATTTACTACAAAGGTATGCCCTTACTATCGTATATTTGGTCATTTAGCTTTGTGCCACTTATATTTCAATTCCTTCTTAATGACCTAAAGTTCCAAAAGCATGTTGACACCCCTCATAATTACAAAGTTCAGGTATTTCCAGTAAAGCGTTCAGAGACATTTTAGACAAATGTCAGCTTTCCACCCCAAAAGCTTGGGGATGGCCTTTTAGGCTAGGTTCATACTTTTGCAATTGTATTTTCATGCATTTTTTTTTGTATGTTTCTTTTTGTGTGTTGATGCACTTTCATGCATTGTACATTTTTAATTTGGCCAATGAAAGTCAAAGAAAGTAGGAGGTTGCTAGAGGGTGGGAGCCTGTTTTGCTATAACCCTGGATTTCTGAGAATTTATCTGACTAACCTCATACCTTACAAATTATCACTGTATAGTAGTTAAATTTTAAAGCCTGAATCCCCCTTCCAACACAAGGCAAAGAGGGCCTTTCGCCTCTAGTACAATGCTTCTCCTCTGAAACTACCATTTCTATATTACTATGTCTTACTTTATTTTGCAATGAATACACAAGAAAAATGAATACATTCAAACACTGCATACCTTTGTTTTGAAGCCACAGCGGCAGGATATATTCGACGTGCGAGAGCAGGGGCCACATTCTCCTTCGTGACAGAGGTTCTCACATGTGTGAATGAAATCTAGACAATACAAAACTTAATATTTTTCATCTACATCATTAGCTAGAAATAAGCTCTTTTTAAATCATAGTTACAAGTTTTGCATTACTACAAATAAAAAAGCCTCATCAGTTGAAAGGGGAAGATTCTAACATTCCTTGAGGTATTAATTTTCATGTAGAGTCAAGGTGTGTGTGAGGTTCCTGAATGGTGTGCTTTATGAATTTGAGATGTTGCCTAATCTGTTCCTGCCTGAGATGGAGTGTTTGCCAGGGCTTTGTTTTCAGTCCAATGGCTTATTATGGATACTTTAACCCCTTCACGACTGGAGACTACACTATACATCTCCATGGTGAAGTGCCCAAATGACTGCTCACGTACACTGTGCATGAGCAGCTATTCGGGACTCAGGAATGCCAGTAACCGCTGAGATCAGCGGTTACCGTTCATTAATAGATGCCTCAGTATTGAGGCATCCATTAATGAAAGAATACAGCTGTTACAAATACCAGATCCCTTTAGGCAAGGCATTTAGCCTTTTAGTACAAAATGTAAATACTTTAGTACTATGAGCAGTACCTTTGGGTGCATAACATGAAACCTGGCTCTACTTACCATCAGAACCACAAGGTAGAGGTTTGCCGCAGGTCTTCCCACAAGATGGTATAGGATCTGTGCAGGTTTTTCGGTCCACACAACCTAGTTCCAGCAATTTGCTTAATGGAGTTTGTGCACACGGACAAAAACGTACTATTTGGGGAAGTCGAGGACAAGGCTGGCAAGGCTGGGGATGACAGTCTTCATTACATCCATGTTTACCACAGTTTAGTTTTCTGGCATCAGCAAATATAGAGAAATAAAATATATTAATAAAAAAAACTTTATTTTGTCAGTGTTGGCAAACAGAAAACAGGTCTTATTTATCGAGCTACAATATCACCTAAAGTGATCCTTGCTATCCTTTTTGCTATTCCAACTAATAGTTCCGATGCATATAGGTGGTCATAAGCTCTACCTTTCTCACATCACAGCTCTATAGCAATCCCTAGAAAATGTACGAACAGATAGTAAAACTTAGTGTAAAAAATAGACTTTACCATCAGAGGTTGGATGTGTAAAATTGCAGAGGGTGTCTGTGTATTGAGTCTGCTTCAATACAGTAACATTATTCCTCCTTTCATGATTGGTTGAATTATTTTTTTTTCTCTATCCTTGAAACGGAAAGATGATATTGTGCCTGGCCAACATAACAAATCGTTCCCTGTTTGGACAGCTAGCAATAACAAGGCTAAAGTTAGGTGGTAACTTAATCCTGGGGATACACCTTGATTCAGAATAACGCCCCCTTGTGCTGTTCAAAACCAGCACTGCACAAATGTAAAACACACACCTAATCACTTCTTAAATGTGCATTTGTTTTACATAAAAATGTGCCCCAGAACTTTGCATACCTGACACAGCTGTCTGCTCCAGGACAGCAGATACAGGGTTACAAATACACCCAATGCTATCACTAATTCTTGCCTAAATGAAAGTAAGGTGGATTTGCACTTGAAATGCAACACATTCTGCTGACGAATCCTCTCAGTGTTTAAGGTAAACAATCAGAATGTGGCACCAAACTGTGTAGCTTACTTGCCACATAGCTTCTGACAGGAGAAGTTTCCAAAGCCATCATAGTTATCCTTGTCTGTTCCACATGACACATCTCTTGAGTTTCCACCACAGTAGCAAGCTGAAAGACATAAAAAAATAAAAATAAATAAATAAAGATTTGATGGAAAGCTTGAGCACAATAAAACATCTAAAATTATTTGATCTATTGCCATACAGCAAGAAAGATTGTTGGAAAAAGACTAGGGGGTATCGTTATAAAGAAGTGAATGTGGCATTAACTACAGGTAAATCTTTCTGGTGCACGTGTTTTACAATGAATCTATGGTCCAAATAAAAATCAAAGATTTATTTTCATGTTGAATTTCAATTATATCTGGCCTACTCCTATTAAACTGAACAATCTTGATGAACTTATCTTTTGAAGAATCCCATTCACTAACTTCCTTGAATGCAGTGACACACATTCACTACACCATGTTAATATGTACTGCTGTATCACCCATTTCACAAAGCCTACAGAGGTGCACAAGAGGAGGAGTTCCAGGAAGCACATCATCACTTCTTTCAGGCAGCAAGGTATCATTGGATATGTAGACCTTAGAAATAAATAGTAAGCCAAAAGGAATGAGCAGAGGAGAAGTCGCAAAGCTTGCAGGGAATCCAGGAAGCTGTTAAAAGAGATGGCCAGCAAAAAGGCAGCACTAACCACATGGAAGGATAAGCTTATATTCGAGTGTCAAAAGAACTATTGTTTGTATCGCTATTACAATGCTGATGCTATAAAATAAGTGTATGCTGAAGTTTTAAACCTCCTTTAAATTATAGCAATTCATCCTCCTGCTGTAAATGTTTGGTGGATGTTACGCATTCATCACTTTATCAAATATACCCATTAACCGCTTGAAGACCAGGTGTTTAGACCTCCTTCCTGGCCAGGCCATTTTTCAGTATTCAGTGTTTTTGTTACTTTGATTGACATTCTTTCCTTAATGCAACGCTGTACTGAAAATTCATTTTATACCATTTTTTGGGGACAGATAGAGCTAAACTGTATGAAAATAGTGGGGGTAGGCAGAGGTAGCAAAAGGCTCTGGGTAAGTTCAATTTCTCACAAACATTATCTTGGGGGTAAATAAAAAGGTTATTAACTGAACAGGTTATTTTTTTTTTTTTCAGCATGTAGTTTTTATTAACATATGAAAGTAAAACAAACATAGTCTCGAGATAACACTCGACAGCAAGTATACAAAAATGGACTAGTTTCAAACAATATACAAGCAATACTGGTAATGTTAGGCGGGTAACTAATCCTGATGGAGGCCATGTTTGCATATAATATTACAATTGACATTCAAATCAGAACAGAAGATAATCAAGTTGGGAGGGGGTGAGTAGGAGAATATCTAGGCAAGGATTGAAGGGATGTTATGGGAGTAGGCAGTAGGAAGAACAGGTTATTAACTGAACAGATGTAATATAATCAATAGCATTTTTCCTAAAGGGAGTTTGCTGCAGTCTGCAATACACCACAGATATCAAGAGGCACATGTGGGTATTGTACTAAAGCTACATAAATAGATTTACTGGTGTTTCAACAAGGCCCCGTTTGTCTTTCTCAAGCCTTAAAAAAAAGACCAGCAGTGCCTTGTCGAAACGTTGCCCCAACAATCTATTCATGCTGCTTCAATACAAGACCTGCAAATGCCTCTTCCACTGGACTGTTTGTATCCAATTGCCTTGAGTGCATCCAGACAGCTTTTCCTCCTCTTATCGGAGTGTGGTACCCACCACTGGTCTACATATGATCAATACGGAGGATTCTCAGCATTTATGTCAAACACAACAACATATCCAGTGGGGCTGTCTTTAGGAGTTGGAATGTAAATGGTCAGAGTTTGAGAAGATATCCATTTGCATATAAATACCATAAGGATAAAAGAAACTCTTGTATAGGAGGTGGATTCTTTATAAGTGTTAAGAAATAGACACCATAATGACTAATAAAATGATTATATGCTTTTAAATGTTCTGCTGCCATAGAAACATCTATTAGAAATATAGAAAATTGTTACATTATGCAGAAAAATTAAAACAATTAACTTATTTGATAGCACTCAAGAAAGACAGGGTAGTATGTGATTTCAGGCATTAATTACAGGATAACAGCAGAATCAAACCAATCACTATGTTGTTTCAATTGGTGCTTTTTGGAGAACAGAAAAGTACTAAAAATATCAGAGAAGCAGCCTAAAGGTTCTTACCTTGATGTATAATTTGCTGGCATGGCTGGCACTTCCCAGCATGGCACACCTGATTGCAATTGTGCTCCCCACAGTTCAATGTATTTCCACAAACATTTGCACAGTGCAAGGTAGAAGACTGCCCACAGCGAACGGACTGGCTGCAGGAAGGACACACAGTTAGAAGAGCGGTTGTTGGTTACAAAACATCAAGAATATGAGATAAACCAAAAAAAGTTAACGTTTAGGTAAACTGGATCATAGAAATGTTTGGCCTGTTAAATATAGTTATAAAATGTCTGGCTCACACTCACAAAAGAGGTGCACCAAAATGGAAATTTCAAAACCGAAATAAAGAAAAAAAATTGTCAGGCTGAAACCGAAACCAAAAAGGTTAATTTTTTCACATTTTTTAAATATTCTATTTTTATAAAACTTATTTTAGATTTATTTTTGTATTAAATATTTGTATTTTTTACATTACTTTTAGGGGCTTTGGGGAAATATTAGGAGTCTAAACAGACCCCTGATATTTCCCTTTTAAAATAGAAAAAGAGATTAAGGACACAAAGTCCTCAATCTCTTTTTCTGTATCCCCTGTTATCAATGAACAGGAATCCTCTATGAGTGTTCCTGTTCATTGATAACATGAGAACATTGTATGTTTACTATACCACAACTATGAATGAACAGGAGGTGATGTAGATCTCTTCATAATTGAGGTTATAGTAAACATACTCTGTCCTCAATTATTTACAAACACTCAGCGATCACTGAGTGTTTGTACCTCGCTCTCCTCTCTGACACGCTGTCACAGGAGGCTGAGCGAGCTGTGCAGGAAGGAGAGCCCAGCCTCCTGCGACAGCGCCGGCTTTTTCCGCCCACACGCGGCTCTGCCCGGACTGCGATAGGAGGCTGAGCGGTGTGGGAGGAGAGACGTTGGCCGCCACAACGCTCTTCTCCCGCAGATAGAAGTTTCTATCTGATGTGCACTTCACTGACTGCAATCTGCGGGGGAGGTTGTTTGGAGCAAAGTGCCCTATAGATTCCCTCTCCTGCTTCCTAACAAAAGAAACTAATCTCCTATGAAGATGCTTTGAAGAGAAACTTTCAGCCTGCTCAGGTTGGACAGACATTTGGACCTACTTGGTGGACTTGTTGGTTCAAAGTGGAACTGAACATACCCGAAAAGTGGTGGACAGGAAGTCCATCTAGTAAGGGAGAGCAACGGTGAGGGGTTGGTGTGGAAAGATGGCGTGCCAGTCCAGGGTTTAACAAAAGAGGGTGAGAAAACCAGCTACATTTTAACCAGACATTTAAAGGAAGGAGATCCACATAGACATTAACAGTTTGGTGAGTGCGCACCCCAGAGGGGCGATTGACGTGGACACTAACACATGGTGTGGGAGAAAGACTTTTAAGCACTTTCTGGATTTTTTCCATCATCAATAATTTATATCGGATTGGATTTAATTTGATCTGATTCACTATATCATTTATCACATTTTTTTTTTGCGTTTGTCAAATTTGATGCACGTTTTCATGTGATATTAATTAACCACAAATATTTATTGTGCTTTCTGGATTTGTTTCATCATCAATATTTTATATAAGATTGGATTTAGATCTGATTCACTATATCATTTATCATTTTTTGCAATCGATTTTTTGTCAAGTTTGATGCATGTTTTTATGTGATATTAATCGCAAATATTTAAGATGTTAACGTTTATATATTTAATATAGATATTTATTGCACATTTGCATGAAGTGGAGATTTTGCACCTTATTAGCTGCCATTAAGGTAATGAAACTGGCAGTTTATACACTAGAGATTATAAACGCTCATTAACTTTAGCTAAAAAGCACGGACTTAACACCCCGATAATCCCAGTTCACCCACTAGGTTTTTTATATATAATATTTATTTTAAAATTCCTATTGGCCCATAAGCGCAGATTTTACAAACTTTACACAGTATATGGAGGCATGTCCTTTCTTTACAAACCACTCTACCCAGCAAATTCACTGTGACTACCGTGTCCTTTTCTCAGGACATAATGTTGGTTCCAGTAAACTTTTTTTAATAAAAAGCTGTTCCTATCTAATCCTTTATTAACCATTAGTACTAATTAACGACTTTCTCTCCTGCACTATATAATACAGTAAACATTCAATTTTTCAGCATTCAAGCAACCGGCACAAAGGGGCAAGGTCGTTCACCTTCAGGATGCCCCAAAGCAGTTCAATTGAGGCATGGCCAACACTGCAAACCAACGCTAACAGGCCTATGAAAAGAGAAAACTGAGGACCGCCTACAGTTTAAAAGGGCCTTATGTCCGAAGTTGGCATCAGAAGACGCTGCAACGTTAACCCGGTAGAACTTGGTGAATATGCGAACAGAAGACCAGTAATGATTTCTAAAGGTTTAGGAACCATCCGAACTGCTGTAATGTCTGGACAGCAAAAGCTACATTGTTCAACGGAGCCAGTTCTGACTCGTCTCTCAACAGGAGGTTATCTAATTATCCTACAATGGGGATGTCAAGAGGCCAAAAGGGTTAATATAGGGGCCAGCACCTAGATGGACACCAAAGATGAAGGAGAGGCCAAAGAGCAGGGCCACTAACTGGTATTGTAGGGGCCCCACAGCAAAACGTAGAAAAGGAATGATTGGTTAACTGGCTGCAAGCACTGTTTGGCCAACAATTTTGCAGCAGCTCAGGAGTGTGACACTGCTGGTGTCGCGTGTCGGCTCTATAGACCGAGAGTCGAGTGATCCCGAACCACTGATTGCTCAGCTCATGGTCTTCTTCCTGCAGAGAGTGGTGACTGACAGTCACCCACAAGGATTCCCTCCCACTTTTCCTCCAGCGCTCGTTGGGGGCTGGCACAGCTGGATTTGGCTCTAGGGAGGTAGAGCCAGCTGTCAATTAGGCAGCGGGGTGAAGCACAACAATACTGAGAGCACAGAATATAGCGGGCAGTATTTGGGAGCATATTTGTTCTCAGGATCACAATAGAAGGCTCATGACAACAACCCTCTGAAGCTAGGGGTAAAATAAATATATTTTGATACAACAAGTGCTTTTGTAAACTGCCTCCTTTATTGGTCAGAGACCCGATATAAAAGAGTGGACCTGAACTTTTAGTGCTTATTATAAAATAAAATTGGCACTTTTAAATCTACAGTAACATTCCTTGTTTTAAAACCAACAGGGATTAAATTAGAAGGAAAAACAACAACTTTTCCTCATTTAGTTACGTCTTTCTATAGAAAATAAAGTAATTTTTCAAACCTAATACTGACCAAAGAAAACCAAGCAGATCTAAATGAGAGTGTACTATCACATTGTAACGTGTGTTGAGCTTCAGAGGTTTATATCAAACTATTCTATATATAATCAAATAGGAGTCAATAGGGAGTATGTGGATATTTGTTAGAAACATGAAACTTCTTTTCTGTTTTGGTACATGGTATTCTTTAGGACACTAATTTGACTTTCTGAGGTCTTGAAGTACATTATTGTGAACAGACCTAAACACATATAGATATTCAAAGCCTAAGAGAAACATACTTATAGAATCTTGCATATATGGACACGTGCACACCCCAGAGCTGCTAAAATATACAAGATTATAGATCTCCAAATACCACATCATTTCTCTAACCGCACAATGGGAATAATTGTTGAGGAAAATGTAACTTAATATAATGTAGCTTTCTAACATTCAAATAAGCTTCAGGTACATCAAAGTTTATTCAGAATATTGACAACACAATGCAAATTACATTTCCATATTACTCACTACACTGTCATATGTCACTGCCAGGATGCCAAGAGAAAAATGCACATGTACTCCATATGGTCATTATGTTGGAGGAGCACAGCTGAAATGACTATGAAAAACACATTTGACATACTAAATTAAAGCAGCGCAGCTTTGCTGAGGTTACTGCAAATATAAATTACCTCCAATGGAGGGTGCAAGGAGCAAATAAAGCAACCTCTGTGGGCATTATTAGTAAACAATGGTTGTCTTAGGTTTTGCAGCCAAGTTGGTAATCCATTTGACTGAAGCCAGAAAACCGTATTGATCAGCAATTATCAAAAAAAAGGTATTTGTTTGATATGTGCAACACACATAAAATAATTAACAGACTACATGCATTGAGCGATCAAGTTAAATAATAATAATAATAGACTCAATGCACCAACAAGTACTTTCCCAGATAATCACTTCCTCCCTCCCCCTGGCCATTCAAGGGTTCCATTCTCATTAAATGAAGGGTTAGAAGAATAAGTTCTAATACTTGTGACGGACCTCCTGATACCCCCGACTTGGTACCTCCGTCAGAAATCCGCTTCCTCTCCGCTGGAACCTGAATTCCAGTGTCCTCAGCCCAAACCTGCCTAATTATTGGGACGGAACCAATATATTAGGACAGAAAGCTAAACTCCTCAATCATCACAACACACCAATGTTGAGGTGGAAACCAAGAACTGCTTTATTGAAGACAGCACACAGTTTATATTTCACATAATCAGATAAGAGTTCATTGTGTTACATTGAACAACCCCTTCCCCCAAACCCCCGGGTGCGGCATTGGAAGTCCTTAAGCACAGACACCCTTTGAACCTAATGAAAGTTCTTAATTAGAGGCGAGCTTAATCCCATCACTCTAAACAATGGCCCCTCCCCCGACAGCCTGCTGCCTTTAGAAGAATGGTTCACATCAACTCAAATAGTGACAATCTCTCCCCAGATAAAATATAATACAGAAAACACACTGTGCCGCCCCAACAGGGGCATAGAATATGAGATGCATAGCCTCAGTTAAGATTAGCATTGTTATATAGGTTAGAATTTATATAGTGTGATTTGCCTATTTTCTCATAGCTAAATTCATGTGTTATCCTATGCTGCCATCTAGTGGCCTTTTGTTGTAACAAACATGTTTTCTGTAATTATTCCTCATGTGACGATGTATTTTCCCCTAGTGTAGCCCCACCCTTCTTCCTGTGTGCAGTACTTCCTGTGTCATGGGCACAGTTGAAAGCCACATGTAACAAGGACACTCAGGTAATCTGCACAGTACGTAGGAAAGGCATCATTTTCTGACCGCACAATACTATAACCGTTCAACTGCTGTTCCTATCATCTGCTGTAACCCCTGATGTTAAAGAATAAACACCTCTTTTGAATGAATCGGTATTGACGAGTTCAGCTATCTGACGAGGATTGTCCGCAGTGAGTATATCTGCTTATACAGGCCAGGCATAGAGGTCTCAGCAAGGGATATATCTCGCTATCACAACGATCGGAGAATACACACACAGTATACAAAGTTCTCCGGGGCAATGAATCTCTGCAGCCCTAGGCCCCTAGTCAGTAGGAAGGAGGCTAGCCCTCAGGATCCTCCGGCAGCCCCAGTGACGGTTCAGTCCGTCACAATACTTACCTTATTCCTTGCTCCGGCAGACATCCAAATTTTTTTTTATTCAGCCCGCGGGTTAAACGAAAAAAAAAAATAGATCATTGTATGGCCAGGTTTAGAGATTAGAGGAGAGAGTTAGATGTCTTCGGGATCAAGGAATACAGAAGTATTAGAACTTATTCTTCTACCCCTGAACTTAACATGCAGTTAACCCTTGCAGTATGTGGGGATGGGGGAAGTGGCTGGTAGAGTGGTGGCCAACGAAAAATATTGAGGCTCAACAGTTCTTAGATGTGGTGGCTGCATTTGTTTTCTGTTTTCAGTATAAGAACATTTGCAGCATTTCCTCCACTATTATTTGTTTATACTGAAGTTTAAAAACTAGCGCAATGATAATGAAGGTTAAGTGAAAGATGTAGCACAACTTACACAATTTCTACAGTGAAATATTACATAAATTTTTACAGGTCCATATATCAGAGCTAAAAGAGGGGAATTTAAAGCCAAACAGAGACAGATGTTGGTGACATCTTGGATTGGGACTTTTGTTGCACCACAGCACCTCTTTGATGATTGGGTCTAAATGCTGTACGGAGTGCACTGGAGATCTTGGATCTATGGTTTCAAATGAAGGACAGATGGGAGCCAAGCACACATCACCTCAGGCCCTGGTATACTTCATTCACACTGGAACAATCAATTTTATAGGTTTCAAAATCACAATGTGTGTCTACTTGTAAAAAAGCAGATAAATGGCTGCTTTTACCACAATTTGAGTAAACTAGTGCTGCAAATGCTAAAGCCTCTAACAAAACAAACTCGCAGGCAAATTATCCTGATGAGTCAACATTTACAGTATCAAACAATGCAGCTGGCAAACTTACCTGGTTCTACCACATTCACAGGCTTTTGTCACATAGGCAGGGCAGGAGGGGCAGGGTCCAGGGTGACAGAGGCTAAATGTAAAATAAATAATATAGTTTCATGAATTAAAATGATTAACAATATTTCCACAATAAATGACTATTATTTGATGTGTGAATCAAATGAAATCCACACAATCCTTTGAATCTTAAAAGGAACTAGTCAGGACATAAATGTGTGAATGGCCTTTGCCAACTGGCTTTGGAAGGGACGCAGGGTTGACAACCTTAACCATACTTCACTGGACTACAATGATTGTGCATGGCAGGTGTCAGTGATTCACTATCTTGTACAAAGTTAGCAACCTACTAAGTAGTGGAAGAAAGAGAAGGATGCCAGCACCAGAGTGTATAAAAATTAAATGTTTTAAAAAAATCACTTAAAAAACATTTTTTTTAAAGCCACTGAGTAAATGCACATACGAAAATAAAACGCATGTGTCAGGTGTGCCTACGTAAGAAAACAACATATCAGAATTTAATACAATGAAGAAATAAAGAACTCTTTAAAATCTTTAAGGGCAAGTTCACTTTCTCACAAATTGTAAAAAAGATGAACTTACCCACAGCCCCCCACCTGCATTTACAAGTCTGAACCCCCCGCCCCCCAGCAGATGTTATACAGGAACCAGTTCCTGGAGAGCGTGGTCATGTGACTGTGCTGACCAATGATCGCTCCCACTAGCAAGCATTATGAGTATGTCATATTGCAGAGTGAGGAAGTCTGGTGTACAGGCCACTACATTGGCTGGCAGGGGCCAGGGGAGGTGGCAAGTGTGCTGTGGGTAAGTTAATTTTTTCACAATTTGCGAGACAGTGAACTTACTCTTTAAATTGGACACAATGTATCCAATATAAAAAAAGAGTCCAATCACAGTTTTTAGAGGTTTGATTTATTTTATCTCCTTTGGTCAAACTAAAGCCATTTATACATTATTCATCATCATTCAAGCTTTTCATATCATTAAGTTGCTGACTACAATTGCCAAAGGTATATTGAGAGTAAAAAAAAAAAAAGCTTGACAACCGTTAAGGATGGGACAAGTCAAATGCTTTAATGCATATCTCTCTAAAGGGAAACATGATAATAAACAGACACAAATAAACAAGGTTTTTAGATATACTTTTAACCGTATTTCCACTTTTGCAGCCAAATTGGGATAACACCTATTTTATATCTGTTATATGTTCACTCACATATCATAATATAAAAAAAAAATGCATTGCAGTTTAAATTGCTTTTAAATGAGTTAGGCTTTTAAGGGTTAACATTTTTGCTTGCTTCTTTTTCTTTGTAGTGTTATGAGGGGCTGTGAGGGGTGATGGGTTAAAGGATTACAACTTTAGCTTGCCCATTGTATGTTAATGAAGTTTTTGAGAGAAGCACAAACCTCATATTTTAATCTTTCTATAAGCACAGATCACTGTGAAGGTGCTCCGAAAAACCTGGAATCAGCCATGTTGCCTGCTGCAACAAAATATCTAAGAAGGAACATTTTTTTATTTTTCGGTATGTTGGTTGCATTGGAACACAACAAACGGTGGGGTTTTCTCAAATTTGACAGCAAAAGTGGAATGACAATATGACTTGGGCCACTGTCTCTGCCAGACAGTGGCCCAAGTCATATTGTACAGGTAGATCGAAGAATACATTCTACCAAATATTAAGCCCTGGTGGTTAACGCCCAGCAGCGTGCAAGAAACAAAACTTAAACAGAAGCTAGTTTTTTTTTTTTTAGTAAGGCAATGCTCCTGTGCGCACACACACACACACACACACACACACACACACACACACACTGATGAAAACATGTGAGTAGATGTACAACATGCACTACCTGACCTTTCTAAATTAGAAGCATTCTAGAAATAGGCGTAAGTGAAATATACTGCAAGAACAGGACTGTTAGCTGTTTTAGCAAAGCCTGACTGACAGGGTATCCAACCAGCTGAACATGCTACATTTTAGGTTTTACATTTTCCTATTTGTCTGTGAAATTCAGCAAACAATTGTTGCGCATTCAAAATTGTATATTTTAAATTATAACCTGAATGTTACCATCTTTGCAACAAAAGTTTGACAAGGAATGCACATACGTTTGCATATAATATAGATGTAGACAGAGACACAGACCGATCTTACAGACAGATACACACTTCAAGAAGGGGCCTAGTTGAATTGTGTATGACACATATAAGGTCTTACATGTTACAGGTGTGAGGGCAATCAAAGGCGGAGCGCTTCTTCCCACAGAGCTCCCCACAGCTGTGAGGAATTTCATTTCTGTTCCATTCAGGGTTATTTACTTTACCTGAAGCAGACAGAACAGATTATTTACACATGTAAATTAAAATCACAGGGAACCGTACTCAACCAGAAGATTTAGCCAAACTTACCACAAAAGCAGGTATAAATACTTGGAGCCCGAGAGACATTTTGGCAAGCAGGGCATCTCCAGCCACTATTCCCCTCTGTAGTGCAAAAAACAAAACAAAACAAAAAAAATATTCTTGGTGCTTGTGTACATTGACATTTGTTCTCGTCTGAACTGCCTTTCTCCCCATAAAACAGAATGCAAAACCATTTTGCGACAACTCAAAGCAACATAAAAGCATTATGAAGGATATTTATCAAACCTGGAGCAGAGAAAATGTGGAGCAGCTGCACATGGCAACCAATTAGCTTCTCTCTTCAGTTTGTTCAGTTGAGATTTAAAAAAATTAAAGAATCAGATGGGTTGCCATGCACCAGATTTTTGTCTGCTCCAGTTCTGATAAATTCCCCTCAATGTATTTGGCTTTCTTTTAAGTCTGATGGCCATGTACATGCACCACTAATCTGCTACCACTGTAAGGTGAGGCCATTTAAAATAGTTAACGTCGATCCATACTACAACTGTGGATAAATTTGTTGGTACCCTTAAGCTGGCCAAGTACTGGTAGGATTTCCGAACAAATGTTCATAGGAAAGATCTTTTTTAATGCCACCAGATACTTGAGGAATGCCGAACGAAATTCCGTTTGATTTTAACATTTCATTTTGGAAATGAATTAAGTTCCCAAAAGAAAACCATATCCACGGTTCGAATTTTGTCCACTCAAGAAAACAAATTCCATCCTGTTCCTTTGACTTTTTTATCACTGTAGTCGAAATTGAGTGCCCCCATCAACTGATAGGTCGAGCAAACATTCTTTCGAAAAATCTAAGCAGTGTGTGGCCAGCTTTAAAATCATAAAAAAAAAAAAAAAACAGTTTTCTCTTAACTTTAAAATGACAAACTTAATTGGCATCCCTTATTGTTTCTTCATATATATTAAAAATCAGACTTTTGTTTCCACAGAATACTTCCATAATACAACCAATGAAAATATTTTGTTGCACAATCTTTAGAGACAATTGCTGCAAATAAGCAATTTCTGTACACCAGGTAGTTTGCCCACTCTTCTAGAGCATAATGTTCCAGCTGTCTCAGGTTTGAAGGTTGCCTTCTCTAGACGGCATGTTTTAGCTTTTTTATTAGATGTTAAATAGAATATAGATCAGGGCTCATGGAAGGTCACTTAGGAATAGTCTAGTTTGTCGTTAGCCATTCTTGTGTGCTTTTAGCTGCGAGTTTTGGGTCATTACCCTGTTGGACGACCCATGACCTGTGACTGGGACGGAGCATTCTGATAATGGGCAGTAATTTTCGCTCCACAAATCCTTGATACTCTTGACATTTCATTGTGCCCTGCACAGATTCAAGGTAACCCATACCAGACAGTCCCAAAACAACCGAGCCTTCTGCATGTTTCACAGTAGGTACAGTGGACTTTTCTTTGAAAGTTATGGGTTTTTGCTTTTTTTAATCGATGAACATAGAACTGGTGTGACTCCAGTTTTGTCTCATCTGTCAAAGCAAATTCCAGTCTGTTGATTACAAAGTGACAGATGGTGTGATCAGACACTGATGTAACTTGACCTTGGAGTTCAGCTTGCATCTCTTTAAAAGTTTTCCTTGGCTCTATGTCTACTATTCGTTTGATCTTTCTGCTCAATCCGAGGTCAATTCTCTCCTTGTGGTCATGTCCAGGGAGGTTGGCTACACTCCCATGAACCTTTAACTTCCCATCATAAAGACAACTTCTTAACATATCATTCACAATTTTAGTCACAGGAATATTAAGCTCCTTGAAGGTGGTCTTATATAGCCTTTACTTTGGACATGCTAGTCTAGCATTTTCCTTCTGCTCTGTCTTTTGCTTTCTCTGGTCCATGTTCAGAGTTGTGCACACGATGACACCAAACAGCAGAGTGACTACCTTTCTTGATTTACATAGCCTTACTGATTGATTTCAAGTTTAAAGACATACGTGATACTAATTACAGAAAACGGTTTGAAATATCACTGTGATCCAGTTATTTATAATCTTTTCTACGGGTATCAACAAATCTGCCCAGGCCATTTTAGAATAAGCAATCTCATCTCTCTTCAAATTTTCTTTGCTTTACTGTATGACATACTAAAAGGCATGCAGGTATACACGACACAAATGCTTTCAATGTAATCACTTTTCAGAATGAAAAAAGCATTTTAATGAGCTGTAAGGGTGCTAACAAATTTGTTGATATCTGTATGTAGCAATGTATAGCCCAAAATTATCCAAAGACACATTAGGTTTTTTTAATAGTAGGCTATAGTATTTTTTATTAGTAGGCTAAAGAACATAAAAGGTCATTTCTAGTGCAGTTATAAGTAGAGGTGCACCGAAATGGAAATTTTAAAACCGAAACGAAACCGAAATAAAAATAATGTCAGGCCGAAACCGAAAATGTTTTTTATTTTTTCAATTTTTGTAAATATTTTATTTTTTTCATATTCATTTTTATTTATTAAATATTTTTATTTTTTACTTTACTTTTAGGGGCTTCGGGGAAATATTAGGGGTCTAAACAGATCCCTGATATTTCCCTTTTAAAATAGAAAAAGAGATTGAGAACACAGAGTCCTCAATCTCTTTTTTTAGTTTCAAAAGATTTTTTATTTTTTTCCACATATATAAGTTGAGTTACAAACATTGCGTACACCCAAACATTTGGGCGTCAGCATTTAAAAGCTTTACAATCAGTGGTTTCTGCATTTATGAAATAAAAATGAATACAATCTATTGCAAGGTATATTAATTCGTGCTCAAGCTGCGTCCGAGACTTGAGTGGATTCGGTCTTCCTGGAACTAGGCAGCGAGGATTTTTGCAATCACAAAAAGAACATAATGGGGGAACAGGGAGGTGTGGTGAGAGGGGGGGGGGGTAGGGAGGGAAGGAAAGTGAAGGGGGAATGGGTGTAGTCGTGACGAGAGTTCCAGCATGCACCCTGGTCGTTAAATATTAGGGGTATTGGTGATGGAGGAGCTATTATAGGGTCACCAAACGAGTATTAAAGGAGGGTGGGAGGAAATGACATATCCAAGGCTCCCAGATTGCCTCAAATGTACTGGTGCGGTCCATTAAAAGTGCTGACGGTTTCTCGTTAGCCTCAATCTCTTTTTGTGTGTCCCCTGTTATCAATGAACAGGAATCCTCTATGAGTGTTCCTGTTCAATTGATAACATGAGAACATTGTTTGTTTACTAGAACTACATTTATGAATGAATGGGGGTGATGTAGATCACTCCCATTCATTCATAATTGAGGATATAGTTAACATACCATATCCTCAATTATGTACACACACACACACACACACACACTTTTCTCTCTGACGCAGGAGGCTGATCGAGCGGTGTAGAGGAAAGCCCAGCCTCCTGTGACAGCACTGTCTCCGCCCCCACACCGCTCTGCCGGACTGTGATAGGCGGCTGAGCGGTGTGGGAGGAGAGACGCCGGCCGCTCACAGCGCTCTCGTCCTGCAGATCTCGGCCGGCTATCACTTTCTTTTCTCCCCGCTGGAACACAGAGCAGCGCCCAGCGGGGAGAAAAGAAACCAGGGATGCGCCGATGTATCGGCCGAAACATGGCTCTTTCGGCATTATGCCAAAAGTGCCATTTTCGGCCGATATATCGGTGCATCCCTAGTTATAACATCTTATAACTTCATCATCAATTGTAAAGCTCTAGTTGAAAATGAATTTGATCAAACAAATCATTGGCATGTAGTACTTAAACAAGAACAAAAATGCAATGCAGTATATAAATCCATTTTGTTTTAACAAGATGCGTGTCATATCAGTGAATATCTGATCAGTGTATCCACCTTTGGATTTGACTAATGTTAGTATACTTTATTCATTTCAAAAGCAGCATGTCCCATTTGATTTCTCTGTGTCTTATCCAGAAGATTGTAGAGCCAAAAAAAAAAAATGTACAAGCACAGCCAATTTTTGGGTCTTTTTTGGATTCCAAAACTTAGTAAGATATTTGCACAGTGGCATAGTGCATGCCAGCAATTAAAAGAAACTGAGCTTTTTTAGTAGGTCATGCAAAACAAAATCTGTTTCCATCTAGCTCTGCAAATTCCTTACAAGATAAGAACAAGTGAACAAAATACAAATAGATGTTATGCTTGTTAAATGGTATCATGAACACAGCATACTGCAGAACCTTCAAATCAAAGAAAAAAAAATCTTTATCATTAACTAACCATCACTCATAGTTCTTACATCACAGAAGTATACAAACCGTGGGAGGAAGAAAAGAAGAAAAAAAGGTTTTTAAAAAGGTTGTCCACAACCTTTTACCTTTAATATTTTCTATAACTTCCATTAAACTTAAGAGTTTTACTTCTTCCAATATTATTCCGTGAGACTGCTGCGGGCAGGAGGAACTGTACAATACAATGACAGCTGCCACTGCCCGCATGTAATCGCATATGTTGCAATTACCTGAGGACGATCATATGTGGACGCAGTGTGCATCCAGGTGTGATGGCGCAGGTAATAGCAGCATATGCAAACATCTGCGGACAGAGGCAGTCATATTGTACAGTATCTGCCGACCGCACAAGTCTTATGGAGGCATTTGTAAGACTCATGCAATCAGCCTCATTCAAAAGTGTGAACAAGGCTTAAAACATTGGTAATAAAAGAATCTGCTAAAGCAGGCAATATACTAGTTGTCTTTTCTCGCTTGCCCAAAAATATTTGGACAAGCTCTTTCATCAAAAGTTGTTTGAAAAACAGACATTTGGGAACAGGAGGATATCAAGGATCATACGCTGCTCAAATTATAAAGGAGTCTGCAGGTCCGGAATTCAAGCAGTGTATGACCAGCTTAAGTTAAACCTGCATACAAGTGCTTAAATACAGATACAACTCTTTAATTGTTAAAATGTGAAATACATTTTTAAGCTGTAATCCTGTAATAAGAAATTTGGGAAAACCTGTAAAACATATAGCCACAAGTGACTACATCTAGATATCCTTGTTTATTTACACAACAGCCAGATTACATAATAAAATCTTTCAAAGTATCCAGAGCATAGTATAATAAAGAGGGGACTGCACTCATTACACAAAGCTCTATATGAAAACCTACATCTGTTTCTTTTTCTCCGGTGCCGGCAATAGCTCAGCATGGTGAATATTAGCTGAGTTGCTATAACAACATAATTTTAAGAGTAATAAATTCAAGACGGGGAAAAAAAAAAAAAAGTTATTTGTTCAAACTCAGGCTGACTAGTGCTTAACTTGTGAATTTGCATAAAGTGTTTTGTTTCTTTGAAATTTCTTTGGGGGGAGGGGGGCAATTAATAAAGAAGTACCATTTGTACTGCATCCATGGCAACCACTACAACCAGGGGAACAGGGCAAGCACCACGCAAGACAGACTTTACAGCATCTACCTGAGCAAATTCCTTCTGTATTTATGTATATGGCAATATTTTGACTACCTCAACTTCACGTTAAGTTACGCTACAGTGTAATCCCGAGGAGCTTAAAGGAGATCTACAGGTCTACAGGTCGGCTGTATTGATCGTGAAGTGAGCAGAAACATACATGATCTGCTCACTTCTCGATCATCTCCCTGCAGTGAGCCGTGACTGTCAGTCACAGCTCCCTGCAGGGATTCTCCCCTCCCCGCTCCTCCAGCGCTGACTAGGGGAATGGACAGGAGAAGGGGCGGGCACAGCTGGCTCTGACTCTAGATAGGCAGAGCCAGCTGCCACTCACGCAGCTGGGTGGATCTTGACAGTAATGTAGGGATCCGTCCCGGCTGCAACGCTCACAGTATATCACAGGCCATAGTCCACGATATACTGAGCTTTGGGTCACGGGAGGAGTGACCAAAACTAGTCTCTGAATTTCTTGATCTGCATACTTCCAGTTCAGTGACTCAAAAGTATCAAATATAGTGGGTCAGCATGTACACCAGGCAACCTTTCGAAGGAAGTCAGCAATAGAAGCAACCATGCTTCTTTAAGGTAGGGTTTACTTTGAAATGCAAGAAAGAGTAATTTATAAGTTACTAGTAATTTATAATAACTAGAATGGCCTTCAGTAGGATTGACAACAAATTAATGATCTGTTCTCTGCACAGGTAGCTCTATTTAAGCAACCGAGGAACTTTCACTTCCCAAATATTTTGACACAAATCACTGACTTGGGACATAAGTCAACATATCAAAAGCTACTTGAGAACTAACTGCCACAAAAAAAAAAAAAAGAAGGATCTCCTAACTGACTGTTAGAAATATTAGGAAACAATACTTCGTATATGTTTAGATCAGAGGTGGACAAATAATAAGAAAGTCATACCAAAACTAGTCTCTGAATTTCTTGATCTGCATACTTCCAGTTCAGTGACTCAAAAGTATCAAATATAGTGGGTCAGCATGTACACCAGGCAACCTTTCGAAGGAAGTCAGCAATAGAAGCAACCATGCTTCTTTAAGGTAGGGTTTACTTTGAAATGCAAGAAAGAGTAATTTATAAGTTACTAGTAATTTATAATAACTAGAATGGCCTTCAGTAGGATTGACAACAAATTAATGATCTGTTCTCTGCACAGGTAGCTCTATTTAAGCAACCGAGGAACTTTCACTTCCCAAATATTTTGACACAAATCACTGACTTGGGACATAAGTCAACATATCAAAAGCTACTTGAGAACTAACTGCCACAAAAAAAAAAAAAAAGAAGGATCTACTAACTGACTGTTAGAAATATTAGGAAACAATACTTCGTATATGTTTAGATCAGAGGTGGACAAATAATAAGAAAGTCAGGAGCCAGTCTGTCCATTCCAGAAGCCAGCTCCATTGACAACAACTATAGAAAACCCCAAAAGCTTGGATTGTCCAGCCTTAAAACTGACAGTTTTGGAAGAAAATAAATTGGTGGGCAAACTCCACTTTAACTAGTCATTAATAAAAACAGGCAGCTTTTATACCACCATGCAAATTCCATCAATGAACCAAGCTCAAAATGGTGAGTGAAATTATTCTCTATGCCTCAATCTCACAGCAGTGAAAAACAAGTTTTGGTGCTATATGGCTGAAAAGGCATCATGAACTTGGCCGTTATGGCGGTACAGGGTAAAGATTCAGCGTATTATCTGCCCGAGTCACAGGTGTAACACAGCAGCCTGTACAACTCAATGACAGGCTGGCTTAAGCTGTGGCTGAACGTGTACATATGCAAATTCCATTGTTTACATGCATACTGGAATTTACGCAATGCCTAAATGCAGATGGTAAGAGTTCTAGTACGCATGTAAATACTTTATCGATTTGTGTAAATACCTGAACAACCACAGTTTCAGCAAGCCTGTCAGTGATTTCTACAGGCTGGGTGAACGTAGCTGTGTGGCGCACATGACTCCCGAATACAAAAATGATGTCCAATCTGTATGCTGTATGGACTTTTTTAGCTGTGTGCATGAGGCCCAAGTCTCCGTTCACACTCACGCGTCTGCATATTTAGGAGTTTTTCTTCATTGCGTGTTTTTGTAGCATGTTTATGCATGTGTTGGTGCACAGTTTTAATGCATTATGATTTTATTTAAATTTTTTTTTTAATGCAATTTCTGTTATTTTTTCTTGAATCATGTTTTTTTGTATCGGCCAATGATAAACAACACCTGCCGTGACACCATTAAGCATCGTCTTTCTGGTATCTGCCACCTCATTGTTCTGTGCAGTGTACTTCTGGTTTCTGAGCAATCTTGAGTTATGTCCACTATGACATGTTTTCTGGCAGCAACCACAGCCTCTGGTGTTTGCAGCAATCCTTGTATTTGTTGTCACTGGGATTGTACAGCTTGTCCTTCCGTCACCAGCCATATTAGTTCTTCCATATCAAACATGGTATGCATCCAGGCTATATTAGATATTACTAGGAGACTTGTTATGCGCAAAAATGCATTAAAAATGTGCCAAACCACATGCATTTTTCATGTGCTCCCATTGAATCGTATAGATGTGAACAGGCCCTATAGAAAAGAATGGCATTCCTCTTCTTATGCATTCTTACGCAATGGCTGATGCGGGGAATAAGCAAACTTTAAATACTGCAAAAACTGACGCCTAAAATGATATAACAAGTTCTATAAATCAGCCTAACAATATGATTATTAGAGAACTGGAATAAGTGCTATATAACACAGAAGGAAATGTCAGTCATTAAAATTCAATACTGACCTTCAGCTTGTGATGCAGGAGATCTGGCCCATTTTTTGATGCAGTTCAGGTGAAACACATGGTAGCAGCTCTGACAGTTCCAGACTGGAGCCATAACTCGTATTATCTCACAGCATACCATACACTCGTACTTCTCTGCTGTCAATTGCTCGATCAGTGACCCTGGAAAATGCAAGCACAGTCTAAATATGTATGTATGGGAAAATATGTGTGCCATTTAAATGATTTATTTTTTACAGAGAAAACAGGAGGAGCCTCCAATGTACAGTACATCAATCATTATCTGGCCTTCTTAAAGTTCAGGTTTGAAAATCAAAGAATTGAAAGAACTCAGATTAAAAATGGGGGTAACCCCACTGCAGGGGTTAATAACAAGTGCCAAAAAAAAAGTTATACTCACCAGACCATCTGAGCCGGCTCCCTGCTTCTGTGATCATTGAAGCGTGTCTACTCCTCAACTGCACAGACTAATGCTCCTGGGTTCCTCACATCTATACACAGTCTATGCACAGTGAATACAGTGTGAGGACACCAGGATCCCTAGACTGCAAGCAGAGGGGGAGAGACGCTCGAGACACTGGTCTAAGAACAAGCCGGCTCAGATGGTCTGGTAAGTATACCAGTATTTTTACCACCTAGACACAAAGAACCACTTAAGCGTTGCAGTGCAGGGTTAGCCCCACTACAACGGTTGATTACATTTTTCCATGAAGTTCTTCTTTGATGTTGATAATTAAATTGGGCACAATAGCAGCCATAAACTCTCATGGTTATGTGCCTGTTAAAAAGGTAATTAAAAAAAAATCCCTGTGCTAGCAGGTAGAATAAACACTTTACAATTCATAAGGTACAGTGGATGTAAACCATGTCTAGAAGAAATAAAAACCAACCCAATGCCAGAAATAATAAAATGCAAGTAATTGGTTTCAGTTAACAGAACATAATATTACCAGAGAAAGATCTCCTTACAGCCTGTTGAAAACGTCAAGCTACAGTAATTTAGAAATGAATAAGCCACTGCAATTCCTTAAAGCGGACCTTAAAAAGGTGCCCACACATCTTGCGATAATCGTACGATAATCGAGGGAAATCACGCAATCGTACGATTATCGCAAGGTATATGGAAGGCCTGCGACCTCTACTACTGTAAGGTCGCACCACTTTTATCTTAGGAACATGTTCGAAAACCCGCCGAGAATCGTACGATTGTCGGCGGGTGTATGGCATGTTCGTAAGATAAATGCAGCACGGGCCGGTGTGCGTAAACGGGCGGGCTTGTGATTATCAGCATGTATAAGTACGATCTGCCTGTCCAAGATGGGCAGATCGTACGTTTTTTCAATTACCTTACAACCATTGCAAGACAAAAAGGTCTGTGGCCAGCTTTAAGGTGCCCATACACCTTACGATTATCGGACGAAACTTTTCGTCCGATGATCGAATAGTCGTACGATTTTCGTACGGCAGCCCCATCCTGCCCCGATGATCGCAAGATTAATTTAGCCTCAATTAACGAAAAGCACCTGGACGAAATGCGGTCATTGATTTGCCATATTTTCGTTAGCGCAAGCGCAGTGTAGATCGTACGACTTTTGACGGACGGAAACGCCAGCAACCTTACGACAATCGTACGATCTAGCAAAGTTTTCAAACATGCTTGACCGTCAAAAGTCGTACGATTGTACAGTACTGTCGGTCGGACACTGCAATGCGCACACATCGCCCGAAAAGTCGATCGCATACGAAAATCGTACGATAATCGTAAGGTGTATGGGCACCCTTACACTCAAAAATGGAATTCTGCCAATGCATCCCTCTAGGTATGATTAATAATAAACAGACATGTCAGGTGTGCTGGGAATGCTGGGATTTTGAAATACTTACACTTGGAGAGCATTCACCTGCTGCTTTGAAAAGGGCAAAATGACTTGTTGCCAAAGCAATGCAAACAAGGATGTACTTTTTAACCTCTTATAGCATAGTCTACCACTGGGCTGACCTTTTAGCTAACCCATAGGGCTCGGTGAGTAATCTATTCACATGTATGGCTTTACACACACACTTGCCAAAAAAAAGTATGTGAATCCCTTGGAGCTACAGTAATTTGCCATAAAATGTGATCTGATCCTCATCTAAAAAGGTGGCCATACACTGTGCAAATTTCGGGCCTGTTTCTCAAGGAATTTGCACAATGGGTGCCACTGCCAGCACCCTTTCGGCTGGCATCCCTCGATCGGCTAATCAAAGGAGCCGGTCGAAAAATCTTCTTACGAACAGAGCCGGCAGCCAATGAGCTGCCAGCTCTGTTCGGGTATTCCGACAGGGGCCAACGGCCCCTGTCATAATACAAAAGGAACAGTGGGGATTCCTTGATCGACGCACTCATAGCGGCACTGGCGGGCCCCTCAGGCTCTTGGCTCTCCCAGGCTCACCAGTTCTCTGCAGCCCCCTTGGCTGTCTTCGTGTGCCTGCACCACCTGACTCCACTTCTAGGGGAGTCCTCCTGACCCCTCAACACCATCTGTTCCTATTTCCAAGCAGGAGCTTACCTGACTTCTTTCTGACTTATGGGGGAGTCCTCCTGACCCCTAAACACTGTCTGTTCCTATTTCGCAGCAGGAGCTCATTTCCCTAGTGAGCAACCGTTCCTTAAGGGTTGTGCACACCTGTGCAATCATTGGGTGTTGGTCACTGCTAAACCCTGGACTGGAACTTTCTTCCCTCCTGAATCGCTTTGAAACCTTCCAATTCAAGATCCCAAGCAGAATCCAGAAAAACCTTTGCTTCCCGACACCTCACAGCCCCCCTGGCTGAGTTTCTTAGGTGATCATAACACCCAATTCTACCATGGGATTGCCACACAATACCACGATATACATATACACATACTCACACACGCACTTTAGGCCCAGTTCCCACTGTGCGATTTGCATATTGCGCGACATCGCGAGATTTGCCGCGCGATGTCGCGTTCAAGCTTGCATTGAGCAAGCTTGAATCGCGGCTAAATCCGCTCCAAAAAGGGTCCTGCTGTAGCGACACACGACCCACGACAGCAGGACCCTTTGCCCCATTGGATTGCATTGGAGCGCGGTAATTTGCCGCGATATTGCGGGAATTACCGCGCGATAAATCGCTCAATGTGAACGGGGTATCAAAAAGGTATAAGTCAAACTGCCAGAGGTTAAAAAAAAAAAAAAAAAATGTTTAGGTTACTCCCAAAAATTGTATATAACCCTAACACTTAGGCGTTGGTTTACTTTAGAGAAATTGCAAAAAAGGTCAAGATGTCAGTGTATACAGTTTTCTTCACCATCAAAAGGCACATAAAAACTAGAGGAAACTGACAGGAACAGATATTGCAGACCCAATGTCACAGGGAAGGGGGCTTGCTTGGACAAGGAACAACCACTAGTGGACTACTGGAGACTGGTAGAAGGTATTAGACTTACACTGCTTCACTGAGAAAATGTGCATGATGTGCATTGGTGCACTGTGGTGCAAATCATTCAAATGCTCCTTTCCAACACATCTGACAGATGTATGCACCTTTTTTTGGTGCGTTCTGGTGTGTTCAATAGAATGGACTGCCTTTATGCAGTGCACTTTACCACCCAACATAACGCGTGTTAAAAAAAAGCTACCTTACAAACTAAAGAATCTTTGACCGCAAGTTTTGGTTAATTTTGTCAGCAAGAAGCAACTATAATTTGCATTGTCTTCATTGATCATCAATACAGAAATATATTGTCTGTTTGTAGTATCTAGTCAGGCAAACCTTGATAAAAATATAAACACAATGGTGTGCTACATATGCAGCTTAGCATACACAGTGGATACTAATTGTCCAAAGAAAACGTACCGCCTGTCCATAACTATTAAAAAATCAAAAGATCTCAATGTCTATACATTAGTATTCTTCAGTAAAAGCAGTAGTAACATGTAGAATGTTCCAACACTTATCTGCTTTTCCTCTGCTGTGCTACACACACATGCACCATATTACAAACCTCAGTAGTACACAGAACTGTAATTACAACTCAGATGTCTCTGCTATGAACAACAGATCTTAAGCTGAAAATTGTAGGCTATTAATCACGTGTGTTATTGGGGGAAAAGATGGCATCAGGATGCACTATGGAAAGAAAGCAAGCCAGCGGAGGCAGTGTAATGCTTTGGGCAATGTTCTGCTGGGAAACCTTGGATCCTGCCATTCATGTGGATGTTACGTTAACACATACCACCAATCTAAACATTGTTTCTGACCAAATACACCCCTTCATGGAAACAGTATTCCCTGAGGGCAGTGGCCTCTTTCAGCAGGATAATGTGCCCAGCCATCTGCTGGAAAAACAGGCAAGTCTGATCCATGGAGGCCCCATCTTGTAACTAACAGTACTTAAAGGATCTGATATTGACGGCTCGGTACCAGATACCATAGTATACCTTCAGAGGTCTCATGGAGTCCATGCTTCAATGGGTCAAGGCTGCTTTGTTGGCAAAAGTGGGACCTACTCAATATTAAGCGGGTGGCCATAATGTTGTGTGTTAGAAAATACTAAGCAAACCCTGGACGGAACTGCGCGTGCGGTAGACGAGGCTGCGCGTGCGGTAGACGAGGCTGCGCGTGCGGTAGACGAGGCTGCGCGTGCGGTAGAAGAGACTGTGTAAGTCTCTTCTGCCATAAAAATTTATTTCTAGCAGTCAGCAGTTTTTAAAAATATTTCTGTACACCGAGCTGCACATGTGCAGCACAGTGAACACACCAGGCATGCAGGGATAAAATAATTATCATGCGCATGCACAGGAGTTACATCATCGGTGGCATGGCCAATCAAAGTGGGCAGAGACTTGAAACCCGGAAGAACACTGTGCCAAAGATGGAAGTGTTGGAAAAGACGAGTGCTGCGTTGAAGGGGATCTGTTTGACAGGAAAGTCTGCTATAATGTGCTAAAAGCTGCAGGATATATGTTTTTTGAGGGGGAAATTGCAATTACTTCCACTTTAAGATGCTAAAGAAAACACTGACAACTAACTCAAGTTGAAGAGGAAGTTGCAGTCAGTATCAAGCGTTCTACAAATATGTGACAAGCAAGATTAATTATCGATTAATGACACAGCAAGACTGTCAGTAGACATTTCAAAACATTATATGTCAAATGTATCTCAGTGATGCATGCCTGCAGGTGGTACATGCAAAGCATCTTGTCATCCCTTCCATCTCCTGTTCTCATTGAACAGGAGTTTGAAGAATATTGAAGAGCGGAGCATGAGAAAAGGGTGTAGTAAGACACAAGTATCCCTGGTAAGAACAGGGGGAGAGAGGAAAAGATACAAATGAAGGAGGGGAAACAAAAGTGTGTATTTCCCATTAATGCCTAGAGGCTGTAGACCTGCAGTGGTACAGAGTAAAGGCTTTTCATTAAGGCAGATCGCAGGACACATGTATGAGAATAGCAGAGCCCCGCTGCACACATATACATATATATATATACATACACATACATACATACCGTACATACATACCATACATACAACGGGGCAATTACAGTATTCAGTACATTAATTCCCGTTGTTTTTATTTAACATAGTTAATACATATTTTTCTCTACATTTACGCCAGAATCTATAACAAATGATGATTGACAAGTGGCAGCAACAGATTCTGAAGGAAATTTACCAAGACTGGAGCAGACAGAAAGGTGAAGCAACCAATCAGCTTCTAGCTTTTATTTTCAAATCATATCGTAAATGAACAAGGTAAAGATGGAATCTGATTGGTTACTTTGATGCCCATCTCGTGACCTATTGAACCACCAACACTTTAGGTTGCCATACCCTGACCTTCTGTTCTCTTTTGTCCGATCTTATACTGTACTTTCTTTCGATCTTCTTTTTTACCTTTTCCACCTAACCCCTGTACATATATCCCCTTCCTATTCTCAACCCTTCCCCAATAATTACTCCCCGGTGCATCAGTCCATTTAGGTTCCATGGCTGAGGCATTACATATTGATATTTGCTACCCAGAGGGAAGATAGATAATGCTTTCATTTTTAAATTGTATGTGTTATTAGCAATGTCATCACAATATATAACAAAATCTATAAGGAAATACACTTCAAAGATCAAGACTTGGGTGGTATATTGTATGTTAATGCATTGTCCCTTCACAGCAATAGAAACTTCCCATGGATTCCTATGTATAATCCTCATCCAAAGAAACAACTGGAAAAATGAAAAGAATATTTTGAGTGTGCTGCATAAATGGAAACAGTGGGGATTTCCCAAATTTCACTGTAAAAGGTGGAAATAGCTTTTATTCATATAGCTTAAAGAGTGACGGCTGTAAGCACCCTGTTAGCATTAAATGGTTTGATCCAATCCCTGCAATTAAACCTTTTGCTGGCTGACTTGCCTTGTTAAAGTAAGTGGAAAATTAATAGAACTAGTGGCAGGACTGGGAAAAGCAAAAAGCCCTGTTGTAGTTACACTTTAAAAATTTGACACTTGTGAAAAAAAACACAGCATTTAGATTCAAATTAGCAAATTGCTTTTATCTAGCTTTGAATAGAGCAAAGAAGAAATAGAACTGCGGTCAGTTTCTACAGTTGTCCATGTCCCCGCTGGGGAGATTTACTTGCTTTCTATCCTGACGATTGTTGGCACTGGGGTAAAATCTAAAATGTTTTTACCAGGACAGGAGAAAAAGGGACTCCCAATGCGGACATAGTTTGTTTCAGTGACCACCAACAAAAGGTGAGATTTTCACGGATTTTGAAGACATTTCTTCACACTTCCTGATGAGTGTTTGGGGCAAGCTGTAACGGAAAATCTTCCCAATGAGCACACAGGTTGCGACAGGAACCTGAGAGAGGTTCTAGACCTGCTGGAAGCAAGCCAAAACTAGAAAATGATTGTGGCTGAAATTGCACTTCATATTTTATTGGCAGTATTCCTAAATGGTTCTTTCAACTTTTTTAGGGCTTTTTCACATGGGCGCAGATGTCTGTGTTCTATAAAAGCCATCCGGATCTCTGCGACTGGGCGCAATAGGTTTTGCTCACCCCACAGTGAATGTAGACAGAGCTCACTGCACGTGTGCAAGGGTTCAAGAGAAGGATGGTGCCTGCTACAGTATCATTAGGGAGTACAACAGCTGGTCTGTCCTAAAAAGAAGTAATCACACTGGTTCACCGGCACACACAAAGGAAAGTTCCAATATCAATATCTTGCTATGTTTATTTGAGAAATGTCACGTCATGTCATCAGAAGCTAATGTTTCGGGAGCTCGCCGGGACCGTTCATCAGAGCGACATAGTGGGGTCCTGACTGTGACTGAGGTCACGCAACCTTAGCTTCTGATGACATGACATTTCTCAAATAAACATAGCAACAAGATATTGAAACTTTCCTTTGTGTGTGCCGGTGAACCACTGTGATTACTCGAAGTTTTGCATGGCACCATCCGTGTGATCACCGAGCACCACTAATATTGCGAGGTTGTGAGATCGTAAGGAGTGCGTGTGGTTTTCGGAAAGAAGGATGGACCTTTGGACACTACAAAGATTTTTTAAGGAAGGCTTCACTTTCTACGATAATGGACAAAAGATAGGAAAACATTAAACAAAAATTAAAATCTGCTTAGTTTAGGGTTATGGGATAGTGGTTTAGGGACAGCATAGGTTATTTTTCTATAAAGGTGAACTAACCTTTTCTTTTTTTTTTACATGCATCATTGAAAGAGGAGTCATTACCTCCCAATACCCATCACTGTATACCACAAAAGAGCACAGGGAAATATACATCCAGCAAGTCAGGACAATCCTCTGATACTGCATATGTCCCTTTGAAGGACACTGAGATGAATCATTTTTTGGGAGTTATTACCCACACTAACCAACAAACATTCTTTGGATGTGAATATGTGGTTTTGACATATGGTTCTCATGCTGCTCCATACCTGCCAGTGTGGAGATGACATGCACATATATAATGTAGATTGTCCCTGTGATGGCTGGGTCACAAGGTTTTTTTTGTAATAGTTATACATGCATCCAAATATATGTTGTGAGGGTTAATATTGTTTTTCACATTTTCCAGATATTTAGTTATATCCTTAGTGCTTGGTTGCTCTTATTTCCACATTACACTTACTGGCGCTGATCACCTTTATTGTTTGTGGGTGTATGTGTGTGTGTGTGTGTGTGTGTGTGTGTGTGTGTTTTTAAAGGTATAATCATGTTTGTGGTTTGTGATACATTTTTATGAACATGCATGGTTTATTGAGATGGTACCAATGCTTTTGAAGTGACAGTGATACAAAGGTGGTAAAGAGCCATTTGTTGTATGCTACATTGTAAAGACATCCTGCCCTCAGGAAAGACTGGTACTGACATAATTTGATATATGTATCTATTGTGTGACATGAGCCGTGATCCTTTCAGGTCATCCTTTGTTTTCCCTTATCTTCATGGTACTTTGCACTACTATACTTGTTTACTGGTGAACTTGAGTTTAGAGGAAACTGACCAGATTAACACAGTTCTAAGAAATACTACAAAAAATGCTTAATAATATTATTTATACCATACACTATTACACCTGGGGGTATTCAATGAAACAGTATATGAAGAAGCCGAAAACAAAGACTACATGTCTAATTACCATGAAAAACAACAACTATTATGTCTGGCATGAGACCATTAAATATCACATTGGCACAACTGTTCTTTCCGAGAGGAACTACATTATCTAGGGCTGATAGTTTATGACCATGAAACTGTAACATGATAAAGCACGATTTTCAATTAGAAGTTTCACTATTGTTCAGGGAAAGAACGGCTCTAGGTCTGTTCCCACTCATTTCCCTTAGCAGCCTGCTCTTATGCCCCAAGAACAGCTTTTGTGACAACACAAAGGACTTGCTTTTACGTCCTCTGACTAACAAGACTAATGAAAGTGCTACTTCAACACAGCAACTAAAGGGCACAGTAAGCTGGACATCTGATAAAACAGAAGCTGGGAAGATAGCGTGTATACCTAATTGATGTTTTTATACAGTACTGCTACTGACGTACAAGACTATAGCACATAGAGATGCTAATTAATTTAAAGAAGAACTCATCACTGTATGGTTAACTGCTTGTCTAGGGGCTAAAATAAAGAAAATATACTCATCTGATCCTCAATCCCGCCTGGCTACTAGACCTGCAGCCTCTTCTCCCCAGGATTTGGTGGTCTAAGGACCCATGAGATCATCACATCTAATGCAGGTCCATTCACCTGCATTAGACACGAGGAACATACCACAGCTGGAGCAGAGGAGGAGAGAGGTGAGGGCCAACCGCCACGGGACCGAGGATTAGGTGAGCACATCTTCTGTATTCCAGCCCCTAGAGAAAAACGAGCAGGTAGCCCTTGCAATACAGGGATAGCCCAACTGCAAGAGTTAACTTTATTAATTTTGGAAGTTCTACTTTAAGATAAATATTTTAACAAAGTCGATTAATCCAGTCCCCCCCACCCAAGCCTGTTTACTATCCCTAGCCGCCACCTCCGCCTCATCCGCTCCGCCCCCTCTTCGGATCAACTGCCCATGCAGTGGCCGGCAGCAATAGCCTGGCTATTGCACACACCCACTGCCTACTGGCAGTGGGTAGGTGCAATAGCCAACCTGCTATTGCAATTTGATAGCCAATAGCAGGCTGCCTATTGCTCACAGCCACTTCCTGCTGTGTTTACATTCAGCTGCCTCAGCAGGTAGCTGTCATTCCCCAGCTATTGCTATTGAAGTGGAAAGGTGACCCTAGGGGTCCAATAGATCCCTAAAGTCAAACTTAAATTGAACCTGTCATCTTCAATGTGCTATCACATAGGAGGTGTGTGCCCCCCACCCCTTAATAAAGTTAAATACCCAAAAAGATTTAAAGTCTGCAGCCCCCACAAACGCATGCATACTAAAAAGGAAATACAAGTCGGGTGCACCTACCCACGAAAACATAAATTTCTCTACACATGTCAGGTATCGACGTGTGTGCCAATAAAAGCTGTAATTGAAAATAAATTGTTAGTAAAAAAAAAAAAAACCTGGCTCCTTTATTCAAAGCAAGCCCTGTCTGTCAGTCAGACAGACAGACAGACAGACAGACACACACACACAGACACACACCCCCAGATTACTTAAAAGAGAACTATGAGGTGAGTGAAAATCACTCAGCCTCATAGTTCTAGCCGACGTGTGACAATGAAACTGGTCGGCTCACTAGATCGGGAAATGTAGCTCGCGTTATACGGAGCTTTGGGTGACTGGAGGACGCTCCAGTGACCCTTAGGAGAACTATGGGGAAAAACCCTAACCCCACGGTTCTCCTTTAATGAATCCTAAGGTTTAACTATCACTACATCCAAAAGCTTGACTGCAACATGGACTTAGAACGTCTTATTTGCTGATAGCATTTGGCCTACCTTTTCTATAGGCAACAAACAATGTATATAAAGCGGAGTTAATTGAGGATATTGTTATTGGGGAGACACTGGGAAATGGTGATCACAATGTGATTACTTTCTATATTGGATACAGGAAAGGGAAGCAGGCTGGTCGGACAAGAACCCTTAGTTTCAGAAGGGCAAACTTTGATAAACTGTGCCATCTAGTGGGGGACGTTTAATTCCATAACAAAGACTAGAGGACACCACCTAAAACTGGTAGAAAAAAAATTTGAACACAAGGGGCGAAGGGGGTTCCTCTCAGTTCGCGCGGTTAGGGTCTGGAACTCACTGCCTCAAGCGGTAATTTCCGCAATTAATCTGGAATCATTCAAGAGGCTTTTGGACGACTTTCTGAGAGACCGAAATGTACAAGGGTACAGGTACTCTTAAGAATGAGAACACTCATGGACACACACACACACACACACACACGTTGGACTTTATTCAACCTCAAATACTATGCAACTATGTAGTCCTGGGAAATGCTGCTATATTCTGAACCTTTTCTATTGCACACTATACTGTACTAACTTACCCCACTCCTCCGTTTTTCACAATCAAAAATACTAGTAAATTAAAACTGAAAAAAAAAGTGGATCAAGGAAACTTCTAGAAGCCATTTTAAAAAAGCAAACAAAGCAAAAACGTCTTACTTCACTTCAAGCTGAAAGATATATCAAACTTTCTTCTACATTTATAAAACGTTACTCTTGTCCCCAGCGCCACTGCTAAAAAGCAATGTACGCAGAGGGGACCCATCAAACACAGCTAAATACAATCCCTACGCTCAATCATCTACTTGTTGGCACCTGTGTACATTAGTCCTAAGCTTATAATGCTGCCTCAGCTACTGCTTTGCGACGCACACCGCACCCAGATTTCTCAATACATTTTATGGCAATGGAAGAGATGCCTGGTTTACTATACTCAAACAAATAAAAAAAAACACACCAGAATGAAAAAAAAAAAAAAATGCGCATGGCAGCAGCACCCTAATTTCTCAATACATTCTATGGCAATGGAAGAGGGGATAGTAATATCCCTGGTTTAATATAAGGAAAAGGGGAAAAAAACAGTGCTTAAAGCAAACCTGAGAGCATTCTTTCTTGTGCGAGTTTAATTTTGGCTTTATTTTTTTATACTTCCCTCGTGCATGCTGTGCAGCTTTCTTCTCTCTTTTATCTGAAGTTTCCTACCTTGAGATGGAAAGAAAAGAAAAAGTGGTCACATGATCATCCCTGGTCTTTCCCTCTTGCAGCAAGCAAGAGGAAAAGACCAGGTCAGGAACAGCCAGCACATCCCCCACATTAACACAGACTTGTGCTAGCAATACAACTTTAGACGTCTGGCTTCTTGCAATGTGTTAGATGCTTTTGAAAATACATCTAATGAATTCCAATGGGTATATTCACACCTCGCGTCTAGATGCTTTTATCTGCAGACAGTTTATCTGCGGTTTAAAAAAAAAACCAAGTCAGGTGCATCTAGAAATTGATTTGAACTTCACGTAAACAAATGCAAACTGGTTTTTAATGCTAGGATTTGGTACCAGATGCATCTAAATGCATGTCATTTTGCACACCTAGAATCATAAAAACAGCATCTAGCCTGAAAGATTTTCCTCTGCATGTAGAGTGGCAAGTGTGAATAAAACCTTTCATTCATTTCCTGTGTGGGCTAAACAAGAGAAAATCCATGCTAAGCATTGTGGAAGGACAACCCTCTGATGTCTGAATACCTGATCGAACAATAGTTTTCCACCTACCCCAGTTGATTTTAAATAAAGTTTTATCGAGTTGGATGACGCCACTGACTGTACTGACTGTAGTCCAGGGGAGGGGTAAAGAGTCTGAGACAGTCAGTGTGTCCTGTGAGAGATGGGAGTCCGCGTACAGGAAGTGTGCCTGTTGCAATGCCCTTTAATAAAAATTCAGAGGCAAAGTGTAGGGAGAAAAAAGCAGAAAGTTAAGGAGCTGCAAAAACAGATGGTTTTAGAAAAAAAACCGCACTAAAAAAACAAAAACGATCGGTAATTGGTATCTGAGAGTACTTGAGGAAAAGTATCGGTACTCGTACTCAGTCTGGAAAAAATGGTAACAGTGCATTTCTAATAGAAACTAAATAACATTTATTTTGCCATATATGTATACAGAACAAACATTCACAGACATTCGCAGGGTGGAGGGCCCTGCAGATAGTTTATAAATAGACCTTTATGTGTCAGCCACATTACCCTTATCCTCATTTAAAAATCTGTCACTCATGGGACTATGCAAGAATTTGAATATTCAGTGTTACAACATTTCTATTAATTCATAACTGCTGCCAAATACAAAGCAGTAAAAGGAACAGAAGTTCACCACACATGCACCATCACTCGTTCTTCATTAGAGACCACACTTCATCTAACTGAATGTCATCTGGCCGCCCACGTGTTACACAGGGAGGGATCAAAGATTATATAATCAGCAGCACACCATACTGAAAGGTAAAAAAGGTAGGACATCTGTTCGTCACACATAAAATGCAATGTTTTAAAGCCACTGGAGGCCTCTTTACAGGCAGAAGTGACAGTCGTTGACTGGTCAACTACTGCAGGAGGAAGAGGCCCCCGGCAGTCTTGAAAATACCTCAAAATGTTGCTTTTTGGAGGTGACGAATAAATGTCTTACCTTTACCTTCCAGTATGATGTGCTGGTGATATGGATATAATCTTTGATTTCTGCTGTGATGGTGCCATCTGTCATCTCACCATAGAGCCCATTGCTGTATGGAGTGCATTGGATTTGCATCATATACAAGGAGAGGACACGCTGTCAGTCATTAGAAAGACTGGTAGATGTGCTCACCCCATCTCAGACTTGTAACAAGGCTGCTATTATCCCCATTACAAGTTCTGACTAAAAACAAATCTCTCTCATCAGAGTCTGCAGAGGCAACTGCAGTAATGATGACACACTGTAGGTTCGTTCAACACAAATAAAATCCAATTGATTTTCTAGATCTTCACATGTTATGTCTAATGGGTATAGCAAGAGCCTCTGCCATACGATAGGCATACAACTGTTTTCAGACTGCCCTTACAACTAGCCTTAATGTAAGTAAACAATGATTATCATATGCAGCAAGAGACTCAGACGGAATACCAGCAAGTCAGAACCGATCAGATGCAGTAATGGTAATCATATTTCCTCAATCACCCAATCAAGCATGTTCCTATTCATAGTACTCCTTTACTGCTTCTGAACCTGCCATGGCTAAGTAACATACAGTACGATGCTGCTATGGGAGGCACTGGAAGGAGATGTCATCTGCCAGACTGGTAGAAGAAGACTTTACTGTTCACACTAAGCCAAAACTATAACATTTGCAGAACAAATAAAACTGGTATTGCTGCTTCTCCAATTTGGTTTAAAAAAAGAAGTGGTTATTTGGACAAAAAAATCAAACTCTATACGAAGGAAAATAAGATTACACATGGAAATGTTCACTTTACTAGACATATGCAGGATGTTTAATGAAGATCCCCCCCTTTTAATTAGCTATACTCACTTTGTTTATGGATGTTCTTGTTCTGAGAAGCCCCAAGATCTTATAGTTGCTGCCCTGTCACATTTCTGATCCCAGAGTATCACACTTGGCCTACCACACATAAGAGTGATAAAACAACAGCACCTCCTACCGTAGTTAAAAGCATGGAAATATCTCAGTGCTTCCTCAATATCTTATCTAGGAGTGGGTCTTATCACCATGACAACAGCAGTCAGCACTGCAGTTAAAGCACTATGGCTTGGTCAAAGCTCTGACCTTTTGATTGGATAGTAAAGAACAGCAGATCAATGAACAAATCATCCATGTGTTCTCAGCTCCTGTCTTCCAGCTCCCTGTGCTAGACAGAAAGTACTTTACAATTATTACATAGTATTTATATAGCGCCAACAGTTTGCGCAGCGCTTTACAATATAAAGGAAGACATTACAGTTACAATACAATTCAAGACAAGATGGTAAGGAGGGCCCTGCCCCTGAGGGCTCACAATCTGAAAGAGGAGGGGGAAATGATACATGAGGTAGCTGTGGGAATGAATTATGTGAGAATGTGAAGGTTCAGTGGTTAGGTTGAGGTGCGATAGGCTTCCCTGAAGAGATGAGTCTTTAGGGAACGCCTAAAGGCAGTCAAGGTGGGAGATAGACGGACAGGTTGGGGTAAGGAGTTCCAGAGGATGGGAGAGACTCTAGAGAAGTCCTGGAGGCGAGTATGGGAGGAGTGGACAAGAGAGCTGGAAAGCAGGAGGTCAATGGATGAGCGGAGGGGACGTTTAGGGTAATACTTTGAGACAAGGTCTGAGATATATCCGGGGGCGGAGTTGTGGATGGCTTTATAGGTGACTGTTAATATTTTGAATTTTATCCTCTGGGCGAGTGGAAGCCAGTGCAGGGATTGGCAGAGGGGGGATACAGACACTGAGCGGTTGGTAAGGTGAATGAGTCTGGCAGCTGCATTCATGACAGACTGAAGGGGGGATAGCCTGTGTACAATGCTGTAGAGCCTGATTATCTTACAGTGCGGTGCTGCCCCTTTCTCTCCCAGCCAAGCAGGCAATTACAGTATGATTCACAGCAAACACCGCTCGCATTCAAAACACATTCCAAAACCAGGCTTGCACTACGACTGCATCCCAGCTGCAGGCACACAAGTGCGCTGTCACGCATAGCTACCCAATCCAGAAATAGCCACGCTCCAAGGGTCTTCAATGAGGATACAAAAACTTTAATTATGTAGCAAATACATATGGTTTGTTCCTCCCCATGGGTGCTCAACCTCGAATATGTTTCACCATTCCGACTTGCTCACAAAGATCTAGGAGTAAGCCAGAATGGTGAAATGCGTTAGAGGTTGAGCACTCATGGGGGAGTGACAAACAGTACGTATTTGCTCCATAAATAAAAGATTTTTTTTATCTTCACTGAAGACCCTCGGAGTGCGGCTATTTTTAAGAGGGGATTACAGAACTCTCGTATTAGGATAAATGTAAGTACTGTTTCAAAATTGAAAATGAATACATCACATGACTAAAGGGAGTAGATTTATAGCTGTATAAAAGGTGCACATTTACAATTCATTTACATGTTTATAAAACAGGTCTTATATTTTTTTATAAAATTGCTGTTTTAAAAATAAAAACATTAAATACTAAAATTCTAAATGGTTCTCATTTCTACTAATGTAAGGGAGGGGGTATGTCCCTACTCTGAGTCATTCAGCTATATGTGTAATCTGAAATGATGCTATTTAAGTGCCAAGTTAGTTTTATTTCCAACTTAGTACCATGAAATAGTCAAATGCATTTTTCATAGTCACTTGACAAAAGCTCGATCGCTTGTATCAGAAGCTGTCACTGCCGTTGCCGGTCCAGAGATCCGCTGTGCCCGAAGCGGCCGGGACCGGCACGGCTCTGTGACAGGAGATCAAAGGGAGTTCAGTGTACGAACTCCCTTTGATCTCCTCTCAGTCCCCGAATGCAGGAAGTGATGTACATTACATCACTTCCTGCATTCAGTGTCACTCTCGAGCTAGAGAAGCTGATGAAGCCGATCTCTGCTTCATCAGCTTCTCTGGAGGTCCCTAGGTGACATTAGGGGTCTTGGAGACCCCTGATGTCTCCATAAAGAGGACCTGTCATGTAAATTGGCTATCCCATAGGGGGCTTCTTAGCCCCCCATGTAATAGCAATAAAGTTGTATGAAAAAAAAAAAAGTAATACAAAAATGAAAGATAAAAAAAAATAAAGCATAACATTTATTTTTTTAAACATTTTTTTTTTTTTTTTTTTTTACATTTATGGTACTTTTTTCATTATATAGTAAAAAAAAAATAATACTCTCGTGGTGATTATATACCTCCAAAAAGAAAGCTCTGTCCCCAAACTTTAACATAAATTGCAAGGCTATAGTCCGGTCATGCTGACTGGTGAAATTTTTGACTGACTGGTGAGACACTATCAAATTTTTCAAGCCCTGGTCAGATGTATATGTGAAAACAAAGCTGCTGACTTGTTTCTAAGTGCTGAGCTGCTGAAAGGTCAGCACCTTCCTAGTTAAGGAGAAGTATGCAAACAGAAAGTATGCACGTTCAAGTTTTCCACTGATTGCACCTTTTTGCTGCTGTTCTTCCTGGCCACCCCTACCCGACTCTGTCCCTGCCAGTCACACTCATTCTTCCCAGCCTTCTTACCCCAAAGTGCTCTTCTCCTATACCCCCGCCCCCTCCCAATTAGATCGCTTCCAGCCACCAGTCTAAAGCTGGCCATACACCTTATCTTTATCTGCAGATTTTCTGTGGTCAGATGGAAAAAGGTGAAAGGTGAACAGATTTCCTCCATCTACACTTAACTGTGTGGATGGAGTAATCTCCACCTGGGCCAATCTTTTTCCATCTGACCACAGAAAATCCGCAAATTGTAAGGTGTATGGGCACCTTTAGTGTCAGACTACATTTTACCCTGAACACACAGTAGCATTGCTGGCATAACTGGGTTTATCTTTAGACCCATTTATAATTTAGGAGTTGTAATGAAGGCAAGCAAAAGGCATTTATATGAATGTCAGTAGGTGAAATAAAGACAATGACGACTCACCACTGTACTTAATTTACAGCAGAGTGCAAGAAATGGATTTGTTTACAAACAAATCATTCATAAATGTTAAAATAGGGGCACATGTTAAAAAGACAGATTTGCACATAAAAAAATTATCTAAGAGGCTAAAACTGTCGCAAGTGCTTTGATAAATTCCCCCCAATGTATAGACGTGATGGCTTGCGGGACCTTAGAGTGCTGAACAGGAGGGGGAGAGACGTTGGAAGAACCGTTCAGAGAAGAAGCCGGCTAAGAGCTTTGGGTGAGTATAACTTTTTTTTTTAAACCAGACCCAAACAAGCACTCAAACCTTGCAGTGCAGGGGGAGCCCAACTGCAAGGGTTAAAAAATAATAAATTTACTGGTGTTAAAAAAAAAGCCTCAACAATTGTCACCTTGCTGTGCTGTTTCACACAGATTTACTGCTCCAAGGTTCACCTTGCGCGTCTTCCAGGTTCAATGATGGCCAACATCACCTAACCCACTTTCTGGGGGTCTAGGCCATCATGGACACCCCCCCTAGGAGGGCCACTCCTCTGCTCAGTGGGCGCGGTTTTAATAGCCAGCCTGCTATTGGCTACGGCAATAGCCAACAGCAGGCCAGTTACTGCTCCCGGCTGCCTCCAATTACCCGTCGGCTGCGGAGGTTAGCTGTCAGGTAAATGGGGCTGCGGGTGGAAGCAGGGCACTGCAGGGATGGTTGCTTGAGAGTTACTATTAACTCTCAAGCAACCAGAAACGACAGTTATCTGGCACCTACTGATCCCTGTAGGTGCCGGATAGTTGGGAGTTTACTGTAATTGCCTAGGAGTACATAAATCCAATAATATTTAGATTTTGTTCCTCTCATAACTGACCACTGAAGTGTACCCATCTCCATCTTTCTGCATTACGGTGCCTTATAGCTAGAGTCATAATTAGAATCACTGATTGACAGGCACAAAGAGATTTTAGTTTTCAGAGTCTCACTCACCTGTATGTGTGTCCTTATTCTTTGGTAGGTCATGTTTCTTCCATTGGCGGCTAAACCCTGACTGCATAGATTGTTTGGAAGCACGGTCTTGAGAGGAGTGTTTTCTTCCTGCATGCTTCTCTGCATCTGCGGTCCAGTGGCGTCCATGGGACTTTGGCTCCGGATACGTGTTGGACAAAGGGGGCTCCTTTACACGATCCGTTTTCTTCTCTTTAGATGAAAAGGCTGACGAGTGACTTTTATCATGTCTTAAAGATTTGCTCCCCAACACTTCATCTGCCTTACTTGCATGATCATCCTGAGTTTTCTTCCAGTTCAGAGATTCTCGTGAAGGCTTAATTCCAGGACCTGAAGGTTTCTGCTTCTCTTCTTTTTCCCTGACACCTTCGTAATGATCGAGTCTGGATTTGAAGCGCTCCACATTATGATTCCCTGATTTTGCAACGTCTCGTGGTGGTATATTTTCAAACATTTCTTCCGTTTTTTGTTTGGGAGCGACCCGTTTTTCACGCTCATAAGAATGTTTTGTTCTATCGCGAGGTCCTCGCAGAGATCCTCCGGACACATGGGTAAGTCTCTTTGGCTTGGCACCACGGCTATCAGCACTACCAACTTCTTTCTCACTTTCTGATGAGCACAGGTCACTGGGATCTCTGGTTCTTATGCGCCAGTCACCAAGTGGTGTTGTTCCAAAAGATGGCCTTGTAGAGGTGTCAGAAAGAGGCTGTCTTGGATGGTTCCTAGTGTGCGATCTTTCGCTACGAGAGCGTTGCCACCTTTGATTCTGAAAGCTGTGGTTCTTCACAGGTTTGCTTGTGATCTCTGGGGATCCTTGCCTTCCACTATTAGTCTTGGCAGAGCTGTGGTAGGAGTGCATTTTCTGTGAAGGACTCTCATTACTTTCTCTAGTTGGTTGATGTGGTAGAGAAGAGGGCATGTTGCTGCTTCTGCCCCAATTTCTGTTGCCTTCAGCTCTGCCATGACTTCTCCAGGTAGGGTGGTGACTCAAGTGCTCTCTAGGTATGAAATCCGCTGCTTCGGGATTGTACTTTGTTGGTCCTAGAAAACATAATTCATAATAAACAAAATCAGAATACATGGAAGTCATAATAAAGTTAAAAGGCTTTTCAGCTGTTCCAAATTCTGATTTAATCATTTACAATGGCAGCTGCTCCTTGATGTTTAAAAGTTTTAGTCTCCTGCAGAATCATCTGCACTCCTGACCATTAGTCCCGATATCCTGTTTTAGGGTGGCTCCTTTCCCTTTCCGGGTCTTATGGAGCCACCCCTATGTAAGCTGCAGGTGTCTCCACAAACAGAAACAGGAACCATACCGCACTCCTTACCGGGATTCCCACTTGATGAAGATGGGTGTTTGAAATGACTGCGGATGGCAGCGCCACACATGAACAGTAGAAAAATGTCACCAGCACACCATGAGTTGAAAAAGCAAAATATTTTATTGCCACCACGAGACATTGGCCCAATGAGATACAGCTATTGGCAATAAAATATTTTGCTTTTTCAACTCATGGTGTGCTGGTGACATTTTTCTACTGTCCACAAACATACAGGCACAGCAGTATATTCAATTGATCTGGAATCATCAGGCTGATCAAGGGGACCGTGCGTGGCCCCGAAACGTTGCATTTTTGATGTGACAACATGCGTGAATAAAAGATGCTTTATTTTGGACATCATCCATTGGTGTGCTGATGACATTTCTGATGTATGCAGCGCATTTGTACACGCCTTACTGTGCGTTGCGCTAGGCAGGACATACATTCGAATTGGCTACCTACCTCATCAAAAATCACACCAAAGAAATGCATGACCTTTTTTTTTTTCTTTTCTAAATCTGACACGTGCGATACCTAGATATGTTGGGGTGCCATTAAGCTATAATGGGGGCTTTGATGAGCTTTAATGTACAGTACATGGGATTCAACCTTAAAGTGTATCTACAGCCAAAATGTTTTGGTTTTTTTTGGGAGGGAGGGGGGGGCGGGAGTATCAGAACTTCTGTAAGGTTTTATTGCTGTCAGCGGCTGAGTTTGGGTCACCACACACGCATTACAATCTTAAGTAGGGTATAAACGGGTAGATTTTCAAACCAACGATCGTACGAAAAATCCCATCAAAACATTTGATCATTCCATCATTCGATTGTTGATCAAAATTTTGTTTGATTTTCATTTAACTTTTGGTTTTGGAATGAATGGAGTTTTCCAAATGAAAACCACATTCAATCTCAGAATTTCATTCCATCGAGAAAAAATTTCCAACATGCTCCTTCAAATTTTTTTTTTTGCGACTGTGGTCGAAATTAATCATTCATTAACTCTAATAGGTTTTAAAGAAACATGTCTTACTAATTTCTTACTCCTCTAACTTGCTCCCCTTTTTTGGATTGTGTAAGGCAGGGGTAGCCAAACTGCAGCCCTCCAGCTGTGGTGGATCTACAAATCCCATGAGGCATTGCAAGATTCTCAGAGCCACAGACATGACTCCCGGAGAGAGATGCATCATGGGATTTGTAGTTCCACCACAGCTGGAGGGCTGGAGTTTGGCTACCCCTGGTGTAAAGGTATCTAGCCCCAAAAACAACTGTATATGGGCAGCTTACCAGTCCTTAGATTAGGTGACTGCATTAATTTGCTTTTTTAGTCTATTTTTGTTTATTTTTTCCTGCCAATAACGCACTTCTTGTCCTCAGGCGGGGTGGACACTCAAAAGTTAGGTGTCAGCATCATTGGCTACCTGGCTCCTGGGATTTGTCCAGCCCTATCCTAGGGTTACAACGCGCACTGCACAGAAATCTGGAATGCTGTCACGATCAACAGGCATTTTCTATACTACGTCTAAGGACGTAAAGGATATGATATATATATATATTTTCCCCGAAAATAAGATTTAGCTTTAAAAAACACTTTTTGTCTGGTAAACCAAGCACTCCTTGGACTAGACTCATCCACATTTTTGCACTGCGCAGCCCCAGGCATCCATAAGGAAAGGCTGTCAGGCATTTTAACTCCAAAGCAATATCAGTTTAGGGAGCACTGACCCTTAAAGACTGCACTGAACTACCCTGTTTCCCCTAAAATAAAACCTACCCTGAAAATAAGACCTAGTACTAGTTTTGGGAATTGCTAAAATATAAGACCTACCCCGAAAATAAGACCTAGTTGTGACCATTCCCTGGGCCGGTGGTGGCATAAGGGGGAACTTGAAGAGCCATGGGAGAGAATCAGCGGTGCCAATGAAGCCGGCGCTAGAGGAAGCGAGGCGGCAGCGGAGGGAGCAGAGCCGCATAAGCCGACGCCTCCTCTATAGCGCCGGCTCCTGTCACAGGCGGAGTGATACCAAATGCACTCCGCCTGTGAGGAATCCATAGTGAAAGTGCATTTCGCTCATTCTGGCCAGCCATTGGAAAGGTACGGCTCCCCTGATCACCCTATTCTTAACTTTGCCATTTTGGATTATTTAATTTGGATTTGCGTTAACTTTGGATTGTTACACATTAAAAACAAATAAGAACTACCCCGAAAATAAGACCTGGTGTGTTTTTTTGAGCCCAAAAAAAATATAAGACAGTGTCTTATTTTCGGGGAAACACGGTAACAAACACAATGCAAGTCACAGCCTACCCTGGTAATCAAAAATGAAAGTCCTGAGAACCCACACACTACACTGCTGAGATGATGGGGAAATACAACAACACAAGCATAACTAACGTACACAAATGGAACGTTTACTCGTGACCTGCTGACATCTTAGATGGTGCATACATTTATGAGTCAATCTTAGAAATGAGCAATCCACACAGTGCTATTGTAAAGCATTCAGTTTACATACTATAGAAACCCCTGGTGCCTGACCTGCGGCCCTTGCTGTAAAGCCCTTTGAAGACTCCAGCAGTGGAACTCTTCATTTGTGAAGAAGCCATAAGGAGAGTGGTCACTAGCAGTCTTATTGGCATATCCCCAGTCTCCCTCTATCTCATGTATAGTTTCCATCCACCTTGTTGCATGTTTGCGGTCGTCTCCTCTCGTATGTCTGAAGTGTCTGACAGTGTTCGGTCATATACTGAATATTATGTGCGGGCCGTTGGAGCCATCAAAGGCCACAGTTGAGGCTCCCTACACCTTGTAAGTTGGCAACCGCTGACAAAAAACAAAGTCCACACCGCTTTGCCACTGTTCACACTAATGCAATTTGTTGGGTGTCTGCCATCGCACTACAATGTGCGACAATGGAAACCCCAATTTTTTTCTATGGTGTTCACACCTATGCAACACAGCGCAGTGCGATTTTTGGAAAGGTAAAAGGTGCTTCATAATATGTTTTTAACCCCATGGACTTCATGTAACATTTTTGTGAGTTTTAGCACTCGACAACAAGCCCCCAACCCTGAAAAAACACATGAAAAACATTTAACAGAAACATGCTAAAAAACACTTGAAGGCATGCAGACACACAAGTGTGAAAGGAGACCGCTCACCAAAATCAGAAGGAAATTGCATGTCAATGGAGAGTCCATTGACTTACAATTTCAACCTCTGTTGACTTCCATTCTGGGTTTTTTTGGCCAATCTTTATTTTAATAAACACGTCCTGAGTGGACAAACATTTCTGTATTTTAATTTTTTGTTTGTTTTACTTCTATTCCATTATGCTGAGAAAGTAGAAAAAAGTAGAGCATGTTCTACTTTTCTTCATCACACGGAACACAATGGATCACAGCGGTGTGGACTGGTGCCATTCACACCCAGACATTTTTCGGTGCCCTTGCATTAGCATCCATTGATAAATGGATCACAAAGCAATGGATCTGATGCGAATCCCCATTCACACCAGCGCAATCTGAAGTGCTTTGGCTGCTGCGCAACAACAGCAATCCTATTATTCTCTATGAGGCCCCTTTACACCTATGCCAATATGTGCTTCCCTGCGTCTTGGATCGTTGTACAGGCTTTTTTCTCTTTTTTTTTAAATGTTTTTAGCCCCATAAGCTTCAATGGTGTTTTAGCATATGACAACAAGCCCCACCCCTTAGCAACCAATATTTTTCCCCCCCCATCTTCACTCACCAAAACGCATGAAATACATTAAAATGCATCCACAACACCTGAGCCCCTGTTCACACTGGTGCGCTGTGGCAACATGCATTATGTTCAGCTGCAGTGCTCCAAAACAGGTGTCACTTTTAAGTAGGTTTAGAGTAAATGGCACCCCAATGTACCATGGTGTGTGAAATGACACCCAAGGACAATCAGCTGCAGTCACCGTTCAGGTATTCCAACAGCGGCAGGCACAAGCTCTCCGAATACAACAGCCAGGAGGAGGGATTCCACCAACAATGCTGTTTAGACTGGGTGGAGGGACCGGTTATATTTCTTTGTTAAGCTGGCATTACACTCTACAATATGATTGTGCAATCTCTTTAAGCTCACCACACAAGTTCCAATCTGATTGTACAATCTTCTTTAGATCTACAAACAACTATGTAGTACAAAGGGCAGGCCTGATCAAATAGCTTGGGTAAGTCCTCATATTACAAGGTTATGGTAGATTGCAATGTGTATGGTGACCCTTAATTTACCGAAATTATGTAATATGGGAGGACAAACCTAAACAATCCCTGTAAACTGCATCCAGTTAGACAGGCCCTTGTACTACATAGTTGATGGTAGATCTAAAGGAGGTTTGCGTGTGGAGCGTGGAAGCGAGCGGGTCTGGCAGCGGCGAGCGTGAGGTGGGGAGGAGGTGCGTGTGGAGCCGTGAACAGGGCGAACTGATTGGAAGCAGGGCCAACTGATCGGAAGCCGATTAATCGATTATTGAAAAAGTTGACAACTTTTTAAATAATCGATTATAATCGATTATGTCGATTAGTTGTTGCAGCCCTATTGTACAATCAGATTGTATAGTGTATGGTTAGCTTTAGGGTCACAATGCACATTACAATCTGACTGCACAATCAACTTTAGACCACAACTATGTAATATGAGGATCTACCTAATGTATCTGATCAGGCAGGCCGTTGTACTACATAGATCAAAGGGTCAACACACATTACAAAAATTTGCGTCATCATCCCATCAGATCAGACATGGGAAAACATCTGTCTCACAATGATCGTGGTACAGATCTACTGCTGAGGGACATGGCTGGCTCTGCTAGGCTCCTGTACTGCTGACAAGGCAATGACAGCTCACTGTCAGGCAGAGTGACACACTAGAAATGGCTGATATGAATGAACACTGACCTGTTCACTGATGATCACAGTCACAGTACATGTCTACACATCGATCGTAACCTCGTAGCCCCGATCTGTGATCTACAAGGGACCATTGTACAGTAGGCGCTACAGCAATATGTAGAAGGATCCAATCCTTACCCGATGGCTGCGCCTCCGCCATGCCTCCACTGCCCGACGACGGCACGGGGGGATGCTGATCACGTGACAAACTTTTCCCTGGAAAAGGACCCCAGGAAGCTCGAGCGCAGCTATCCTATCGCTGAGGAATCAGCGCGAACCTGCCTAGCGCTGACGTCACCCAGCCAGTCCCTGTGCCCTTCTCCAACCCGAGCTGCTCATGCGCAAAAGGTGCCCCACCGCTTCCACATTAGGTTTTTTTTCTTCAACCAACTTTATTTGTTTTAACGAAGGTCTAAGTGACTGGGTGGTCTCCTTATGAAACATTTTAGTGCTGATAACACGTATTTTAGCATTTATTTAAGCATGCAAGACCAGAGATCCTATTAAAGTGAAACTTCATTCACCTTTCCTTGTTCCTTCACCGGAGCTGTCATCTTGCACTCAGCAAGATGGCCTTTGGCCTCCTATATGTGTAGGAGTTCATTTATACCGATGTTGTGTCTAATTTCAACACAACACCGGCACCAAGGGGTGCCATGTACTCTGAGCTAAGCATATGCACGATTATCGAGAGTACGATTATCTCGACGGTATGTTGTGTGCTCAACACAGGCTAGTATACATTTTGAAGAAGATTGCCAATAGGCAGGTACGTTTGTTTTATTGCAGAAGACATGAGGGAAATGTATCAAAATTGGAGCCGACTGCATCTAAAGCAGTTGCCGTATAATTGTCAAGATCCGCTTCAGCTGCGGCGTCTCAGTATACTGCGAGCAGTAGCTCGCGGTATACTGCGCTTAGGGTGACGGGAGGACGCTAGTTTGTGTCCACCCGTTACCCTAAGGAGAACTATGGGGAAAAGCCTTAACCACATAGTTCTCCTTTAAGGTTCCCACCTGGATGTTACTATATGAGCGTTTTTTCAGGTCGTGTTTAGCAACTTTTTTAGTTCAGTGACATGTGCGTTTAACGCTCGTTTTTATACCTCCCTGGCGGTATGATTACCTATAGGAAATAATGGGATTTCGGTGTTTGAGCGTTTTGCAGAGCGTGTGAATGGGGCCTTACAGTTCCAGTTGTGTGTACTGTTTGTGGCTGTGTTTATAAATATTTGGTACACATCAGCCTCTGCTGTAGCCACTTACCTTGTGATTGCTACAAAGTCACATTGTTGTACTCTGATCGCTGGAGGAGAGGCGACTGAGGAAAGGTTTCCTCCTGACAGTTGGCAACATTTGGGAATAATTTAGAGGGACACCCTGAAAGATTGCAGGCCTATTGGGGTGATGGTGGGAGGAAAATAAGCCCCAGATGAAGGAAAACAAGCACGATCAGTATGACAGTGGGGAGAACATATGACCCATCCAGGTGAAAGTATCAGTAAAAAAAACCCCATCGGGGTGACAGTGGGAGGAAAATAAACCCCATCGGGGTGACAGTGGGAGGAAAATAAACCCCATCGGGGTGACTGTGGGAGGAGAATAAACACCATTGTTGTGAGAGTGAGAGAAGCATAGATCCATCGAGGAGACAGTGGGAGGAAAATAAACACCGTTGGGGTGATAGTGAGAGAAGCATAGATCCATCGGGGTGACAGTGGGAGGAGAATAAACACCATCGGGGTGATAGTGAGAGAAGCATAGATCCATCGGGGTGACAGTGGGAGGAGAATAAACACCATCGGGGTGATAGTGAGAGAAGCATAGATCCATCGGGGTGACAGTGGGAGGAGAATAAACACCATTGGGGTGATAGTGAGAGAAGCATAGATCCATCGATGAGACAGCGGGAGGAAAATAAACACCGTCGGGGTGAGAGTGAGAGGAACATAAGACCTATCGGGGTGACAGTGGGAGGAAAATAAACACCATCGGGGTGATAGTGAGAGGAACATAAGATCCATCGGGGTGACAGTGGGAGTAAAATAAACACCACTGGGGTGATAGTGAGAGAAGCATAGATCCATCGGGGTGACAGTGGGAGGAAAATAAACACCACTGGGGTGATAGTGAGAGAAGCATAGATCCATCGATGAGACAGCGGGAGGAAAATAAACACCGTCGGGGTGAGAGTGAGAGGAACATAAGACCTATCGGGGTGACAGTGGGAGGAAAATAAACACCACTGGGGTGATAGTGAGAGAAGCATAGATCCATCGATGAGACAGCGGGAGGAAAATAAACACCGTCGGGGTGAGAGTGAGAGGAACATAAGACCTATCGGGGTGACAGTGGGAGGAAAATAAACACCACTGGGGTGATAGTGAGAGAAGCATAGATCCATCGATGAGACAGCGGGAGGAAAATAAACACCGTCGGGGTGAGAGTGAGAGGAACATAAGACCTATCGGGGTGACAGTGGGAGGAAAATAAACACCACTGGGGTGATAGTGAGAGAAGCATAGATCCATCGATGAGACAGCGGGAGGAAAATAAACACCGTCGGGGTGAGAGTGAGAGGAACATAAGACCTATCGGGGTGACAGTGGGAGGAAAATAAACACCACTGGGGTGATAGTGAGAGAAGCATAGATCCATCGATGAGACAGCGGGAGGAAAATAAACACCGTCGGGGTGAGAGTGAGAGGAACATAAGACCTATCGGGGTGACAGTGGGAGGAAAATAAACACCACTGGGGTGATAGTGAGAGAAGCATAGATCCATCGATGAGACAGCGGGAGGAAAATAAACACCGTCGGGGTGAGAGTGAGAGGAACATAAGACCTATCGGGGTGACAGTGGGAGGAAAATAAACACCACTGGGGTGATAGTGAGAGAAGCATAGATCCATCGATGAGACAGCGGGAGGAAAATAAACACCGTCGGGGTGAGAGTGAGAGGAACATAAGACCTATCGGGGTGACAGTGGGAGGAAAATAAACACCACTGGGGTGATAGTGAGAGAAGCATAGATCCATCGATGAGACAGCGGGAGGAAAATAAACACCGTCGGGGTGAGAGTGAGAGGAACATAAGACCTATCGGGGTGACAGTGGGAGGAAAATAAACACCACTGGGGTGATAGTGAGAGAAGCATAGATCCATCGATGAGACAGCGGGAGGAAAATAAACACCGTCGGGGTGAGAGTGAGAGGAACATAAGACCTATCGGGGTGACAGTGGGAGGAAAATAAACACCACTGGGGTGATAGTGAGAGAAGCATAGATCCATCGATGAGACAGCGGGAGGAAAATAAACACCGTCGGGGTGAGAGTGAGAGGAACATAAGACCTATCGGGGTGACAGTGGGAGGAAAATAAACACCACTGGGGTGATAGTGAGAGAAGCATAGATCCATCGATGAGACAGCGGGAGGAAAATAAACACCGTCGGGGTGAGAGTGAGAGGAACATAAGACCTATCGGGGTGACAGTGGGAGGAAAATAAACACCACTGGGGTGATAGTGAGAGAAGCATAGATCCATCGATGAGACAGCGGGAGGAAAATAAACACCGTCGGGGTGAGAGTGAGAGGAACATAAGACCTATCGGGGTGACAGTGGGAGGAAAATAAACACCACTGGGGTGATAGTGAGAGAAGCATAGATCCATCGATGAGACAGCGGGAGGAAAATAAACACCGTCGGGGTGAGAGTGAGAGGAACATAAGACCCATCGGGGTGACAGTGGAAGGAGAATAAACACCATTGGGGTGATAGTGAGAGAAACATAAGATCCATCGGGGTGACTGCGGGAGGAAAATAAACACCATCGGGGTGACAGTGGGAGTAGATTAAACACCATCGGGGTGATAGTGAGAGGCACATAAGACCCATCGGGGTGACAGTGGGAGGAGAATAAACACTATCGGGGTGATAGTGAGAGAAACATAAGATCCATCGGGGTGACTGGTTGCCAGGGGCTGGATGGGATGCCAGCCAGAGAGTTCCAGATTGCTAAGAGCCGGGCGGGGAGATGTGTATGGCCCTTTTACATCTCCCTGCTCAGCTCTTCGCAACCTGGGATGTTCTAGCTGGAAAGGGGGGCGGCAGACACACTACAAACATTGTGCAGCAGAGGGTCCATGCCCCTCCGCCCCCCATGAGCCTCACTATCAGCCTCTGGCTGTCCCATTAGAGGGACAGCCCTGCCTATACAGTTTGTCATCTCTCCCTATAGCAGCTTCCAATACGCTGGCACTATGCTTTGCATCCCCCCTTTATAGTGAGGGGTTTGGCTTATCCAAAAGCCCCTTTATTGGCCCTACTAAGCCAGCTAGCCTCGGTTCAATGGCCATGCATTATGGTTTAACCAAAAAAGTCACCTGGGCAAATTTGCACCTAAATTTTGACCCCACATTTCTGTCTCTGGCCCAAACGTTGCTGAATGTGGATCACTAGTGATCCAGATTAGTGATCCTGCCACTGGCGATTCAGACAAATCACCAACGTCAGGATCACCAGGGACAGAGTCGGCAGTCTGGCATCGGCCAAACTATATGCAGTTGACCTGTGTCTTTTTTACACAGGAATTGTTGAATACATCATTATGTTTTGTTGTTAAATAAAGTCTTTCCTAGTTAACTATTTGTTAACCCTTTATTTCATCTATTTGCCTGCTCCCTGCTTTCCTTTTTTTCATACAATAAAAACTTTTCTTTGGTAAGGGGTAGAACTCCTGGTGACATTGTTTTCATCTGGAGAGGAAGTGAGGGTACATTTCTCTAAGGCCCAATTCACACTGGTGTTTGAGGCAGTCTCTGCACCACACATGTTACAAACTGATTGTACATTCTCCTTGATCTGCCAACAACTATTTAGTGCATGGGCCTGCCTTATTGGATTCAGATTTTTGGATCGTTTAGTTAGGTCCTCATATTACATAGATTTGGTAAATCTAAAGTTGATTGTACAAAGATTGTAAGGTCAGATTGTAACATGTACAATCTTTAGTGGTGTTAGGCTGGGTTCACACCTAGGCGTATTGAATATGCGCGTTTGTCGCGCGTTTCGTGCTGCACGTTTTTACCACGATTCGCAGTAAAAAAACGTGCGACAAACGCGTGTTTCCAAGGGCTACCTGACTGTATCCCAATGGATACGCGAGCCAAATACGCCCCAAAGAAGCTCCTGTACTTCTTTGGGCGTAGGGCGTTTTGTAGAACGTTCATGCGGCCTGTAATACGCCCAGGTGTGAACCATACCCATAGGAAATAATGGGACTTAATGCAACGAGAGTCCGGCAGTGCCTGCAGCCGTTCGCATGTATTTGGACACGCAGTAATTGCCTGCAGATGATCGCCCTTGGTCGCAAACCGTTTTCATCAGGTAATTGCTGCATGTCCAACCGGCCACAAATGCAGTTGGTTGCATTAAAAATATGCTTTTCTTTAGAAAGGGATAGAATCCCTCTCTGGTGAAACTGTTGTGAGCAAAACAGGAAGCATTAGACAAAGCAATGAAAGGCTGACAACAGCGACAGCTATTCTAGGCCATTCACACGTGGCCCAGGGCTAGTGCAACACAAATGTACATTTGTAAAGCACATCAATGTGACTTTCTTTGAAGGCCATTCCACTGCTTTATAAATGGACCTCAAGGAGCCCATTTACACTTTAGTGTTGTCGCACAAGTGTTTTTGTGTTGATGCAGGCATGTTAACATGCGTTGTGTCATATGTTGTATCATTCGTTACCATGCAATATGTTAAGGCATTCCTTTTTCATTTTGAAAATTTTGCAGTGCACAAGAACAGACAAAAAAATGTACATGTACAGTTTTCTGATGTAGTATATGTGCTACCATGCGCTGTGCAGCACTGCACTGTGCGTTTGTTCAGCTGCATTCACTCTAGCTGCATGTACAAAAAACAAGGAATATGTGCGTCCACACTTTTTTGCAATGCATTGCACGCAGATGCATGTAATAGACACATGAACGCAACGCAACTTTTAACCCACAAAGGGGAAAAGGAAGAAAATTTAACCCACAAAGGGGAAAAGGAAGTGATGACAGTGGAAATAGGTAAAACAATGCATGGAAACTCAAATCAATGGATGTCAACACATATAAAAACACATTGAAACCTTTATAATTCTGAAACTACGCAGATAGCTGTCCAACCAATTCACATTTGCATCATTAAAAAGGTTTCAGGTGTTAACAAGGTATATACAAGGTGTGTACAAGATATCTACAAAGTGTATTCAAGGTGCATAAAGCTGCCCATACACCTGACCATTACCGTACGTGAATCGTCAGGTGTATGGGCAGTGTGCGACCGCTTATACTGTAAGATTGCACGACTTTCACCTTACGAGCACGCTAGCAAACCCACCGAAAATCGTACCATTTTCGGCGGGTTGATAGCGCGATCGCAAGACGAAAGCCGCACCGGCCGAGGTGCGCAGGCGCACACTGCCCGCTCACCATTGAAATCATCTGTAAGCCCTCCCCTCAGCGTGGAGGGCTTGCGATGATGGCAAGTACGATCAACCTGTCCAAGATGGGCAGGTCGTACGAAATTTGAATCACCTTACAACCATCGCACAACAAAAGCCGTCCGATGGTTGTAAGGTTGTTAAGACTTATATACCACCATGTGCAAACAAGTTATATATAAGGTGTATACAAGATATCTACATGGTGTATACATGTTATATACAAGGTATATGCAAGGTGTGTGTATTAAACTGGTCATACACCTTGCGATTATCGTTCGATTCCTTTCGTGCCCTCATTGCACCGTTATTCGATTCCTGCTCCAATACCCTATCATGCACAGACCAATGTGGTTTTCGATAATCGCTCATTAGCAATACTAACTGACCGAATTTTGCCGATCGACAGAACACATTTTCGTTTACGCATGTACAGTGTTCATGTTGCGATTTTGTTCGTACGAAAATGCCACTAATCCATCGATTTTTGTACGATTGGAAAAAAAGTTTTCCTGCCTAACCGATTGAGGAAATTCGGCCAGCAGTACAGTAAAAAAAAAAATTATTGGGTTCCCATCAACTGATCGATTATTGTTCGAAAGACCATTTGTGGACGATTTCCAAAACAAAAATCAATAGGTGTATGGGCACCTTTAGATGCATACAAGGTATATACAAAGAGTATTCACACTGGTGCCCTGGAGAGGTTTCTTTTTAGCCATGAAAGCCTATTGCTGGGATACCATCCCAGACACACAGCCACCCCCTTCTGTGTACTGGTCTCCTTCCCCGTATCATAGCAACCAAGGTGTTTTGTTTGGAGTAAGCTGACAGAGAACATGGCCGCTCATTCACTTTAATCAGAGGTAAACTTTAATAGATGTAGAAGTAAAATCCTGAAGGTTGGGGACACAGTGACATTGACTGATACACTGGGGAGATGTCTGCAGCCGGCTCTTAGAAACGCTCCATGCAGGTTTGGAAGTAGTCTGAGTGTTATCAGGTTACAGGTGTTGCCATGACACCAGGAGAATGCTAACGAGAGAGGTGAATGCAAACATCTGACAACAAACAGCAACGAAGCGAGCAAGAGTGAAGAGCTGTGGTCACTCGCACAGGTCCTCTCATATACAAGCCGGGTGGAAGGAGCTCTTTATAAAGGTACGTGTTCTCATATATTCACCCAGAATGTCCTGCTGTACACTGCATCTCTAAAGATGATTGGGTGAAGGTATTTTTCAGGTATTTTGAGAGCCAGCGGGGCCGACTAGCAAGATACTGAAGCTTGGCCCAGTGGGAGATTCCTCCATCCACACAGTTTAGCGTAGTGTAGATGAAGCGATCTGTTTCACATTTTCCATCTGACCATAGAAAATCTGCAAATAATCTATAGGTGTATGGCCAGCTTTATACAATCTCCTTTAAAATACCATTCACACTAGCCTGCACTCTTTAATGCTCGGTTAAATGCCCCTTTCACACTGGCTTTCTGATCAGTTCCGCCTGCCAGTTTTTCAGGGAGACCTGTTTGGAAGCCCAATGTTAGTCTATGGGCAGCCGTATGTAAATGGATGGGTGTCCGTTTACATTTAGTTGATCCGCGGCTCTGGCCAGGCCCAGAAAAACAAACGAATCAGAGATCTGATCGTGCATTGCAATACTGACATTTGCAGGCATGACTCCCAGAGGCATGATGAGATTTGTAGTTCAAGCACAGCTAAAGTGCTGGAGTTTCTCACCCCTGCTGTATGATGAGCCTAAAAGGAGATTGTTCAGATCTTGTACACTGTGTGCACAATTATTAGGTAAGTTGTATTTTTGAGGGCTAGTTCACACCAAGCGCGTTCCAGGAGCAGAGCAGTTACAGACCGGATCAAAACTGCGTCCAATGTATTCCAATGGTATTTTGGGCTCTAGTTCACACCGCAGTGTTCAGTTCCAGAGCATGTCAAAAAACTGCAGCATGCCCTATTTTACCTGATCTGGAACGCATGCAAACGCACCAAAAATACATGCAAACACGCTGGAACGCACTGAAAGCCCGTTTTAGGCTTTAAAAAAAAGAAAATTCTGGTCTGCATTTGGTGTGAACAAGTCCTCAGTGTGCAGAATTATTATGCAACTAAATGGAAAATGAAAATGTTCCCATCTCACTTGATTATTTTCATCTGCTAAAGTGAGAAAAATAAACAAACAACTCAAAATTTACAAATAAACATTTCTGACAGTTTCAAAAACGAAATTGGTGACCACTATAGCCCCCCTTCTTTTCTTAAGCCTTCCATCCATGGAGTCTGTCAGTTTCTTCATCTGATGGCGATCAACTTTTTGTGCAGCAGCAACCATAGCCTCCCAGACACTGTTCAGAGAGGTGTACTGTTTTCCTTCAATGTAAATCTCCCATTTACAAGTTCTCAATAGGGTTTAGGTCAGGTGAGGAAGGGGGCCATGTTTCCTCTTTAAGGGCTCGTTCACACCAGATGCAGTGCGTTCTGTCTCGATTCTTGTCAGAACGCACTGCCTCGCATTGCGGCCAGCTCACTTTTTTGTGGGGCAGGAGGGGGCGTGGCGGGCCATTGAAGTGAATGGCACCGTAGCCACACCCTCCTGCCGCACGGAATCACAAGGCACATTAAGCTTGCGGTCCGGTGTGATCAAAAAAGTGCTTGCAGCATTTTGATCGCACCAGACCGGACCGCAGGCATAATGTGCCTTGCGATCCCGTGCGGCCGATCCCATTGCGGCCAGACATCGTGACTATGGTGACATTCGCTTCAATGGCCCGTCACGCCCCCTCCTGCCCCACAAAAAAGTGAGCCGGCCTCAATGCCAGGCAGTGCGTTCTGGCCAAAATCGGGCCAGAACGCACTGCATCTGGTGTGAACGGGCCCTTAGGCCTTTACTGGCTAGCCACGCAGTGGAGTACTTGGATGCATGCGATGGAGCATTGTCCTGCATAAATATCATGGTCTTCTTGAAAGATGCAGACTTTTTCCTGTACCACTGCTTGAAGAAAGTGTCTTCTAAAAACTGGCCGTAGGTTTGGGCGTTGATTTGAGTCGAAGTGGAGCTTAGTGCCTGTTACTGATCCAGCCACGGGCCCATCCATCTGGCCCATCAAGAGTCACTCTCATCTCATCAGTCCATAAAACCTTTGAAAAATCTGTCTTCAGATATTTCTTGGCCCAGTCTTGACGTTTCAACGTATGTGTCTTGTTCAGTGATTACCTCCATTACCTTGGCCATGTCTCTGAGCACTGAACACCTTGTACTTCTGGGCACTCCAGGTAGAGTGCCGTTCTGGAATATGACAGCGCTGGAGGATAATGGGTTCCTGGTAGCTTCACATTAGATTCGTCTCAAATCTTTGGCAGTTAATTTGCGTCTTTTTTTCTCAACACGTTTTTTGCGACCCTGTTGGCTATTTGCAACAAAAAGTTTGAGGGTTCTGTAATCACGCCCCAATATCTTAGCAATTTCAAGAGTGCTGCATCCCTCTGAAAGACTTTTTACAATTTTTGTCTTTTCAGGGTCAGTTAAATCTCTTTTTTGGCCCATTTTGCCTGAGGAAAAGACCTATGCTTAAATCCAATAAGCCTTCAAGCTTATACAGCCTGGAGTTGGACAATATGCATAATAAAATGGGGATTTGGTCAAAATACTTACCTGCCTTATAATTGTGCACACAGTGTATAGTGTGTTGCCAGCTTTAGGCAACTAGGAGTTCGGCTTTCATGCAAAGAGAAACATTGAGGGATCTATTTATCAATGTTTTTGCCCAATAGTTACTCAGCTTCCACCCGGGATTTACCCATCTTTCTACTGAAATCTTATATAAAAGTTGTGTGAATCTTGGGTAAAAACGCTGATAAATAGAGCTCTAGTCTTTGCAGATGACAGGCGAACTCTTTATTCCAGTTTTATGACCATATGCCTGCAAAGTGAAGAAATGTTCAAGGAACAGAAAAGTTAGTCTTTTCCAAAGACCGTATTGGATGAGTCATTCCTGGCAAATCTGCTATAAGCCGTTCATTGAAAACAATGTTGATGACTGGGATTCCAATTAATTTAAAGGTCACATTCAGAATGAATATATTGAAATCATTTGTGTTTATGTATTTTGTTTCTTTTGTACATATTATCAGTTGGAATGGTGCCTACGCATGTGACAGTCAGAATGTATGGTTGGATTATAATGTACAGGGGGTCTTAGTTTGTATGAGTACATTTTGGGTATAATACAGTCATATGTTCTAAAAGGGCAGCACAGTGGTTAGCACTCCTGTCGTGCAGCACTGGGATCTTGGGTTCAACTCCGCCCCCAGCTAGGACACTACTATCTACATGGAGTCTGCATGTTCCCACTTTTTTGGTTTCCGCCCACAGTCCAAAGACATGCACTTTGAAATGATGAAATGATGATATTTGCAGTTTTAGTCATACTGGCCTTTAGGTATCAATCATGTCTGAGGTCCACAATTATCTAGCAGACGCAAGATCTTAACAACCCATATTTTACAACAGGTACGTTACATATGGATGAAGGCAACAGAACTGATATGGAGGCGGAAGAACCTCTGCCTTCCACTATAGAAGAGGAAACCGAGGTAGACTCTCCCGGCAGTGCACCAAAGGGAGACTCCGAGCAACAAATAAACCCACCTTTAGTATCCATTAACACTAAAGGTAAACGTTATCTCATATCTGTATCCTTTGTGGTCCCCCATGTGGTCACCCCGGCAGCTTTGCCACCGTAGACCATGGCTTATGTTAATTCTTAGTAAAATGACAAAAATCTATTACTTACTTAAGCCTAGGGACACACCTAGGCGATTTATCCCGCGGATTGAGTCGCGCAAAATCGAACAAAACACAGATTTGCATTCAAGTCATTGGACTGTGAGGAGATTAAGGGGGGATATGATTTCCATGTACAAAATGTTAAATGGTGGTAACAACATTAGCGATAAACTGTTTAAAATTAACTCCATTACAAAAACTAGAGGCCACCACCTAAAATTGGTGGAAAAATAATTCCAGCACAAGAGGCGCAGGGGGTTCTTCACAGTAAGATCAGTTAGGGTCTGGAACTCACTGCCACAGGCGGGGATTTCAGCAAATAATGTGGAATTGTTCAAGAAGCTTTTGGACGATTTCTTAAGGGACCGTAATATACAGGGGTACAGGTACTCCTAGAATGAGATCCTAATAGGTTGGACTTGATGGACTAATGTCTTTATTCAACCTCAAATACTATGTAACTATGAAGGCTGTTCACACCTTTGCGGTTTATAGCGAGGACGAAATCGCCTGTCTCCCAAAAAGCTGCAGGAGCTATTTTTGTGAGATTGTCGCATGGTTTGGGTCACATAAACATCTCTTTGCATTGAAAAACATGTGACAACCAAGCGGTTTTCAATGAACAGTTGCGCAAACGAAAATGTGCTAAAACCGCACGCAAGCTCAGTTGCATAGGTGTGAACCTAGCCTAAAGCTTACTGGAAAAAAATCCCTTTTATGTAGTGAATGCTGCCTTCTGTCTGCTCATCACTTTCAACAACTTCCTGGACTCCCAGTGCGCTTTGCATTTCTTTCCCCACTTCATTATATGATGCAATTTCTCAAAACTGCATATTCCATCATGCGTTGACTCTTTGGATGATTCGACCCCGCTCTTTTTAATTTTTCACTCGAAGTTTGTTGAGTCGGGTGGTATCGACAAGGTTTGAATTCCGGCCAATTGACAGGAATCTGAAATTCCAGCCGTGTATTGCCAGCGCTGCAAAGGACACAGATAATAGGCCTGTAAACATTTGATATAAAATATGGCGCAGACATTTTCCTATGATGCAAGCAGTAAAATTGTTACAGTATGGTCATCAAACTATGAGGCGTAGTTCACACCAGCCTCAGTGCGTTTTCGGCACGACTGTGGCCGGAACGCACTGAATCACATTCCAGCCAGCTCAGTTTGTTTTGGGGCGGGAGGGGGCGTGACGATGCATTGGACTTAATGGCACCGCAGCCACGCCCTCTGGCCGCAGTGCGATCGGCTGCACGGGAACACGGGGCACATCAGTGCCTGCATTCTGGTCTGGAGCAGTCAGAAAAAATAGTGCATATACTATGAGTTCAATGCACCGCCACGCCCCCTCCCGCCCCAAAACAAAGTGAACCGGCCGGAATGAGATCCAGTGCGCTCCGGCCACAATTGAGCCAGAATGCACTGAGACTGGTATGACCTAGCCCCCAGTCTGTGTAGGGCTTCCCATGCAATCCTGTGTATGCAATTTTGGAAGGATTAGCTCCCGTGATCTATTTGGTTGCTTTGACATAAAGACCTTTTGTTTAATTTGTAGAATCATTTCAATAGTTACTAGGTTGCACATGTTTGTGTTTTAGAACAAAACAAGAATGTTTATTAGAAAATACCTTTCCACATAATTTTCTGTCCTGACAGCGTCTAAATCCCTTGAACCAGAACAATGGGAAAATCACAAACTTACCCTTGTAGTGAAGCTAATCACACACTGCAAGGGTTAAGTCATTTTGTTTAGGGGGTTCAAATAAAGCAAATTTGCTTACCTGATTCTCGGTCTGGGCTGCTAGACTGGTCCCCACAGCATCTTCTCCCCTGGGCTCTGGTGGTCTAAGGACCGCTGACATCATCACATCTTATGCAGGTTCATTGACGCTGAGGGACATAACATAGCCAGAGCGGAGGGAAAGAGAGGTGAGTGCCGACCGCTCCCGGACAAAACGAGTACCCAACCCCCACACTGGAAGGGTAGATTTATGATATCCCTGGAGTTCTTCTTTAAAGGGGACCCTCACCCTTATGTTAAAGTAGTATCAAACTCTCAAACCTTTTTCCAATAATGCCCAGGGAAGCATTTCATTGATCATTTACTGACTACATTGCTTATATAAGTTACCTAGCTATGCTGATGACTTGTGGTGATGTGTAGCTGATCCCGTTATTGTCATAGTATAGATCAGCAGAAATCGTAGTTCCAAACTGCACTTTTTACAGCCTTTGCATCCAAATCGATAGGATGGTGCTTGTATTGATGTTCACGGATGGCACCAGGTAAAGTCACATGCAGAAGAGAAGTCACCAGCACTCCAGAGTTATGAGAATAATCAATTTGGATTTATCCACATAGTGTCACGTGTATGTATAATCAGTATTATAATGAAGTATGTAAATCCGAGTTAATTATTCTCTCATATCTGGAGTGCTGGTGACTTCTCTTCTACATACTATAGATCAAATGTTAATGCTTAGAGGAGAGCTGGCTTGCTTTTTTTTAATTAGAAGTTTTTGATTATTTATGTGTATAGAAAGAATAGTCCTAGTGTAATGAATGTATTGACATTGTATATGATATTTGGAAGAGATGATATTGGCTGTTGAAGGTAGCCATATGGTCACATTTACTGCCATGTGTTCTGTAGTAAAGCTTTCCGTTTTATTCATCCAGGCAGGCATTCACATGAATTGTCAACTGCCACTGTTTATATGTAGCAGCAGCAGTGTATTTGAACGGATATTAGAAATACCGCCCTATGTGGGAATATTTTCAAATTAACAATTGAAGGGTTTAATTAAGATGTAACTTCAAGCACCATTCTCCAAAATTGACATATAATGGGAAGAGTTAGACCTCATTCACACGGCAATATTGTCCCAGCTGCAGCAAGAATCTAGCGGATTTATGTGGCTTCCCAGGTGGATGCAGATAGATGAGACTGCTAAGACTGTACAAAACAATGACAGGTTGTCTCAGCTGTCCGTTGGTGTTCGGATGTAATTGCACATGGAACTTGCATCCATAGGGCGATCATCTGTCCCTAACCCCAGGTTATCGCTCCATGTGTGATTATATCTGAACACCGGTGGACAGCTAAGGCACCTGCCAGCCTGTTATTTTGGGATGGTCAGATACCAAGTACCGTACATGGTACATGTACAGATACTTTACCATCTCCAAGACTAGACTAGATAAAAACTCAAAAGTTAGGAGGCAGCTGTCATTTTTAAGGAGCATACAGGGCTCCTGGGATTTGTGCATCCCTGTTTTAATGTATGATTGGTTTTATATATACAGTATATGTAGAGCATCCCCTAAGGAGCTGCAGGGAAAAGGTGGGTCATCCATTATAGCCATGTCTAGCAATTCGGTGTATGTCGGTGTATGTCGGTGTATGTCGGTGTATGTCGGTGTATGTCTTCCCCAATAGCACTTACCACCCTCCATGGTGGCCGATGAAAGCAAGGTCCAGGCTGTAGATATGATGCTGAGGAACTTTATTAATCAACTTCAGGGAGAGAGGTTGAGGGTCAGCATCATCCAGGCTGGTGTAGGCTGCTTTAACCAATAGGGCAGAGTAACTGCTGCCATCACAGACAATCTGTGTGTAGAGCACCCGGCCAAGCAGTACTTGAAATAGAAATCATTAGTCATCTTCATCCTTGGTGTCAGTAGTAGCCACTGGACGCCCAGACTCGGGCCTTAGTGCAAGCATATGGCTAGAACCTAGGCTTTAGGCTCAGCCAAATCAGACAGTCCATAGCAGCCTCCCCCCAGCAAGGCCCAGGGGAGGAAGCGAGAACTCACATAGTTCACCCCAAGTATTTATCCAAGTGATTGGCTAGGGAGACATACATGCATATAAAAGTCTCGCATTGGTTGCTCTGCCCTGTGGCAGTAGCAGACAGATGCAAATGAGGTGGACAGTGGTGGAGCGCCAGAGCCAGGTCCCAGCTGCAACTGTTGTGAGTCTGGTAGTTCTCATGAAAAAGCCAAATATCGGCACTGGTATCTGAGCATCCCTACTGCCATTGCCTTGTGCAGTCTTAGCAGCTGCAACTATCTGCATCCCCCTGTGAATCCAGTTGCAGGAATCTGCTGAATTCTTGCAGCAGCTGGGACATTTTTACTGTGTCAATATGACCTAAGAACCAGTGGCGTCACAAGGGGGTGCGGCCCGCACCCAGGTGACACCATTGGAGGGGTGACACCAAAATGACTGGCAGTCATTTTGGTGTCCCCCCCCTCTAAAAAAGTCAGGCACTCGGTCATGGACCAAGAGCCCGACAGTGTCAGGAGAGAAGAGGGGACACGGCGGCATACCTCATCCCGCCAGGTGAATGTCCCCTCATCTCTCTGCCGGCGTTGATCAATAAGATGGCTGCGGCTGATTTGTTGTTGGGAGGGAGCAGTGGCAAACTCCGGACTGCACTGTCAACTACTCTATCCGGCCTCCCACTCGGCTCAGACTGATGTCAATGGTTTCCAGGAGCTCAATGGGATGCAAGCCAGAGCGTCCCCGCTCAGCTCCTTAGATGCCGCCTGAGGCCAAAAACATCAGGCTGTCTCATTATAGGGACAGCCTTGCTCTTGACATCTCAAAAAAGTTCCAACAAAAAAAAAGGTAAACAGTGCGATGCATTAGGATTAGTGCATCAGTACAGCAGCTGTCCATTGTAGCGCAGCTGCTGGTGTGAATGCAGCCTTGAAGACTGACCAAATGTAATTTCTGAATGTATTATTTGAAAACAACAAACTGTAATATTATCAATGAAAGTGCTTAAAGTCTATCTGAAGCCATTTTTTTTTGTTTTGGATAGAGTGTTGTCAGCCTTTTTTCTTGCTGTCTGTGTCTCCTGATTTACCCTCTCTATTTTTCCTAATGACCATTGTCAATGAGACTGAAACTAAAGAAAGTTTCTAAAGTTTGAGTTGTCACCAGAACATGGATAGAATAGAACATCTTCATTTGGAGACACCTATGCAAGTGACAACTATCTACGTGGGCAGTTCCATCACTTTGGCGAAAATCCTCTCATTTCCTGTTGTGTCCACAGGACAGGAATTGAAGGGAAATTTCTCCAGTGGGACACACTTGGCAAAAAAAAACTCATAAGGTGTTTAACCTTTCCTTACTCCATCCAAAATGAAATAAGGTTTGGCTCTGAATATTCTTCAAGCTGTTTGATTATAGACATTCATTACAGAACTGTACAAACCTCATTGGTTACCATGACGACTAAATGGATGCTCAAAATCTTAGAAGCGTTAGTAAGAAGTAATTCCGGTAAAAAAAAAAATACAATACAATATAGCTTACTCTAGATCCCTGGAGCTCAATACATGGCCCACCGACAGCATTGAACATGCTGGCTCTTTGTCTTTGGCCCACTGTGTCCTGGGCTCTCCCACAGACCATTAATGTAAGGGGGCACGACAATTGTCCCACCGACCACCAATGTAGGGGGCCCTACTATCTATATACATATATATTTATGTAAACATATAATTATTATATGAGAATATAAGGATCTATATTTTAGCCATGTTACTGTAAGCCAGGGGTGCCCATTAGTAGATCGTGATCTACCAGTAGCTCTCAAAGCTGATGCTGGTAGATCACAAAGGGTGTGAATGGTGGTCCCTTTATTCCATTTTGGTATCTTTATTTAGCTGTGCACACATGATTACCTATTAGCCTGAGTCTGCTGAGCCAAGCTCCCTGACACCTTTCTGGTGGATACAGGTGGTTGAAGTGCTATGTATTACATCAAAGAGTAGTAGTTTACACATCCTGTTGCAAAATACAGCAAGGTGAGCCAGGAGAGAGAGCGGGGAGAGACAGACAGGAGAGAGAGGAAAGACAGCCAGGGGAGAGAGCAAGGAGAGAAAAGGAGGAAAGAAAGAGGAGAGACAGCCAGGGGAGAGAGCAAGCAGAGACAGCCAGGAGAGAGAGAGCGAGGGAGGGAGAGTTTTTTTTCCATTGCTAGATCTCATGTAGCTCGTCCTTTGAAAAGTAGATCTTAACACAAAAATTATGGGCACCCGTGCTGTAAGCTATGAATCTCATTGGACTTGTGTGAAAATAACTGTCACTTAAAAAAAGTCATCCATATCAGAAATTTCATAAAAAAGTTCATAGAGAGAGAAGTAAGTGGCACATGCTGTGGCAAAAGTGTTTAAACTGATTGCAGCGATGTCTCCGTTTTGGGCGTTATAGCTTTTAAATGTATAATGTTATATCTTTTCTATACATAAGCGAGCTGTAGAGGCATCAGATGCCCAGGAGCTGATCATTTCAGCTTCTGGGCTTAGTACTGGACCCCGGCTGTTACCGACAGCCGGCAGCTAAAGCACTAGTTCAAACAGGGGCCTGCAGGAGCTGCTGAGATCGACTGCCATTTTAAAACACCACTGGCATTAATACCCACTATCCAAGGCCCAGGCTGGGTCTCTAATGGTTGAAAGACGTGGCTTACCATACACGGCATTAAAGGCAGCTTATGAATGCACACAGTAATAAAAGATGCTGAGCAGACATAGAAAATTCCCTAGCTAGATGCTAGGGAAGTGATACCATGCTGTGACCATGCAGATATACTGTAACATATACATAAAGTTAAGACCAACATACAAAATAAGAATAGCACTACAGAGAAGCATCCTTTCATGCAAAATAAAAACAAATGCTGAGAATTACTCTCAGCATTAGAATCAAGAAAGGTATCATTTACTTATTTATAAGGCCCCATTTATGCAGGGATAGATGATTGTCCCTGGACGCAGACAAATCGCATCTAGTGACAATCATCTATCTCGAACCGCAGGTAATCATTCCATGTAGGATTACATGTGGATGGCCACTGACAGATGCGGCCACTGACAGCCTGTCATCTGTACAGACACACCTGGGATTCCTGCCGCAAGAATCCATAGGTTCTTGTCACAGGAATCCCCAGCAGCAGCCCTAAACCCTGCATGAATATAGACTAAGGATCAAAAACATTGAATTACTGTACAGGTATCTATTGAAGCATCCTGGTCTTCCATAACACCTCAGCAGTGCCACAGGCTGATAGCTTCCATGCCACGCCGCATTGAGGCAGTAATTGCTGCAAAAGGGGCCCAAACCAAGTACTGAGTACATATGCATGCTTATACTTTTCAGAGGTTCCATATTGTTCTATGTACAATCCATGGTTTATTGATTGCATGTAATTCACCTTTTGATGCTTCTTCTTAGTCAGTATTTTTACCTTGAAAGCTTATATTTGAACTCCATGCAAGCAACTTAATACATTTACATGTAAAGTGCCTTGCATGGAAAATGTTTTGTACTTTTAGCCAGCTGGTCTTGTTATCCTGACAGCTTTGCCAGAAAGCACAGCTAAGTGAGCAACCGGTTTTCTTTACTGCAGTTAGCTTATGTAGCTTGGCCATAAACTGGCTCTAACCTGTAACGGGACATCAGAAGCAGCACAAGTAGGGAATCATCAATCTGCACTCACCTTCTTAAGAATGTCTAAAGTGTTGACTGGCAGCAATGTGGAGATCAATAGTGGTTGCATACACAAAGGAATGGTCCGCCATTAATCGAAGGATTAATCGTTAATTTCCGCAGCCCTAATGTAATATTATAATTTTTTGAGATTGTGGATTTGGGGTTTTCATGAGCTGTAAGCCATAATCATCACAATTATGACAAATCACGGCTTGAACTATCCTGCTTTGCATGTATTGAGTCTATCTCATATATTAGTTTCACCTTTTAAGTTGCATTAGTGAAATAAATGAACTTTTGCACGATATTCTAATTATTCGAGTTTCACCTGTATATTGAGTGTGTATAACAAAAGAAGCGCATTGTCTATATGCAGGGAGCACAGGAAGTTACCCAGGGGCTAAGATGTCTGGCAGGATCAAAAGGTAATTTTTGCATTTATGGAACAGATATAACAAAACACTTTCAATGGTATATTTAGCAGACCAAAAGTGACCAAATAAGGGAAGTTAAAGTAGAATTAAACTCTCAAACTTTTTTTCAATAATGAATGCAAATCAAACAAATATACATTGCCCAGCAAACTATTTCTTTACACTTTTGCCCAAATGCTTACAATCATCATGTTTCTGAACAGCTGCTTCCAAGTCTCTCTGCTCACCTTCCCTGAACTTCCTGTCAAGTACAAGATCACAAGAGACATACAGACTCCGGCAACTGTTCATCTACTAGTTTGGAAAAAGGGAGGCAAGGGGGCCAGGGGGCCTTGGGGCCATGGGGCCATGGGGCCATGGGGCCATGGGGAGGGAAGTAGCTTGATTTGCTGTGTCTGTGTGTTTGTGGAGGCATACACACAAGGATGACTGCACAGCACTCTGCTTGAGAAAGGAGTCACTCTAAAACAGGAAGTCAGGACCAGAGCTCAGGGGACTAGCTGATTCTGCAGGAAACCAAAACTTTTAAACATCAAGGAGCAGCATCCATTGTAAGTGATTTCATGAGCATTTGAAATAGATAACAATCCTTTTGACTTTAATATCACTTTAATTGCTAGGTTTAATGATCATTTCTTTTATTAAAGAAAAACACATCATTTTGTTTTTAAATATATAAAATAAATTAATTGTGTGTCCCCCATCCCCATCCTATAAGTCTTTACAAGCCTCATAACCTTCTGTTTTTTACTACCTTTAGAAGAAGGAAAAGGTCAAAGACGAAGAGGTGCAGTAAAAAGGTCTAGCATAGTGCCAGGATCGGCTAATACTGTGTCGTCTCCTACTACACTTATCCCAGTAAGTAGCCATGAATTTCTGGATATCCCACAAGAACTGCTACTCTTATTTGTGCTTCAACAATGGAATAAAAACCAGACTAAGAATTATGTCTATAAATTTTTTTTTTCTGCAAGATTTGATTAAATGTTTTTTTTATTTTACAGCCCACAGGAAAAAAGAATAATGTGCTCTCTAATGAAGCCAGAAAGGAAATGGCCAAACTTGCTAAAGTCACAAAGGATGAAAGGAGAGCTCAGCTGGACGCAAGGCACAAGTACTTGGTCTCTAAATTGGCTGATGGACTGGGAATTGGGGAAAATGAAGTGGAGGACTTTCTGATTTCTGATGATAAGGTGAAATAGTAATGCTACCGTGCCATCTAGTGGCAAAAGCTTAGTACTAGAAGAGAAGCTAGGGTATATTTGATGTGTTTGAGTTATTATCACACTTCACCAGAAAACGTTTTATTTTATTTTATTTGTTGTTCACACTTTTAATAAGAGCATTAATAAGGATTTTGCATGTACATATTTGTAGATTATTCCTTTATTATTCATAGGAATATCCTGTATTTTTACTGAGAGAATGGTCAATTCTATATAATAATAATAATAATAATTATAAACCCACACTCCAAAGACATGCTGGAAGGGTAATTGGCTCCTCCCGAAATTGTCCCTGTTTATATGAATGTGAGATGGAGACCTTGTAAGCTCCTTGAGGGCAGGGACTGATGTGAATGTGCTCTATGTAAAAGCGCTGCATAAATTGTTGGCGCTATATAAATACCTGTAATAAATAACATTAATAATAATTTCAAAAAAAATGAATCATTATTTACTAGTGATTTCTAATCACTATTCACATTACTTAGCAGGAAGCACAACATGTGTAAATTACAAGATGCCCCCATGTACATATGTAATTACAAATGTTAAATATAAATAATTTTGTAAAACATACAGATCAGATACATTAAGCTGATTACATTTACATGTCTTAATAAAACTATAAAGCGCTCGAGTATGTGGTGATTCAAACATGGGAGCTGTCATTGTTGACTGAAATTGCAGGCCAGAAATTTGCATGTAATCCGAAATGCTGCGATTACCTGCAGACAATTGCAACTGAACACAAACAATCTCCGCCTAGTTGCAGTTATCTGCAGGTTATGGCAGCATGTGTGATTACATGCGAACGGCCTGCAAACACATGCGGACAGCGTCGCCTACCCGTAGTAGATTGTATGAGTCTCATGGAGGAATTTTGGAGGCTCATGCAGATAACGGGGGGCAGAGATCTAGCAGTTAAGATTTTGATGCAAAGTCTACTTTATGGTAGATTGCAGTTGACCACCTAGTCATATGATCTGCATCTGTATAGTTCACTCATATAATTACCGGATAAACTGACCGACCACAAATATTTTACATATTCCTGATTTTAGAATTTCAATGTCTCACAGGTTTATGATTTAAGAGTACACACTCAATAAACTTTAATGTTTTGTTTTTTTTTCAGTTCAATTTAATAGCAGATTTCTTTGCTGCAAATGGATCAAAAAAGCTTATCTTCTTTTATCAAGAAGTTGCTCAGGTATGTGGACATTTTTGTTTGCTTATGCATATTACAGACAGTATTACACAGTAGCCATTTTATCTTACCATTTATATATGTTTTCTAGCCAAACAAAGCAAATATTCCTATGTGGGCAGATGCCGCAAACCTAAATACCTCGTATCCTCAAGTTCTCAAGAAACTTTTTATCACTACGGAATCCAATGAGGTATGCATCCTGCTCTGTTTTGTAGACCTTTTGTTATTTGTTGTTTTTCGCTGCACAGCATATTACCACATTATGGCAGATTTATCTGTCAAATCAATCCCCTCCAATGCAGCACTTTTCCCTCGCAGATGTTGCCATCTTCACTACTATCTTCTTCTGGGTTTGGAGTGTTCAGCCGCTTGATTGGCCAGGCCTTGATGACATAACTCCTGCACATTTCGGCTTGCTAGGTCTGTGCACTTAGCTGCTTCACTCTGATCTTCTGGGTTTGGAGTGTTCAGTCACTTGATTGGCCAGGCCCCCATGGCATAACTCCTGCACATGTCGGCATGCTAGGCCTGTGCACTGAGCTGCTCATGTGCGGCTCAGTGCACATAAAAAAAAATTGCTGAATGGCAGCAATAAGCCATTATGGCAGAAGAAAAAGACTTAGTGTGCCCATACACCTTACAATTATGGTACAATTTTTTTCATGCCTTCATCAAACCGTTGTTCGATTTCCACGCCTCTGCCCCATCATGCACAGACCAATATGGATTTCAATTATCGTTCGTCAGCAATATTAGCTGACCGAATTTCGTCAATCGACAGAACGTATTTTCGTTTGCGTATGTACAGTGTTTATGTTGCAAATTTTAATTTTTTTGGACAAAAACGCCACTAATCCATCGATTTTCGTACGATTTAAATAAGTTTTCTAGCCTGCCCGATAGATGAAATTTGGCCAGCTGTACAGTAATTGTGATCGTTGCCTTCTCATCAACTGGCCGATTATCGTACGAAAACCTGTTTTCGTTCGCAAATCGAACAATAATCGCAAGGTGCATGGGCACTTTTACACTTTTAAAGACTGCCAGTGAGCAATTTAATTTTAACAACTTTACTTCCACTTTAACTCCAGTTAAGCTCTCGGGTTTGATTAACCCAAAGGAACATAGGCTGTTCATTTTGGAAGGGAATTTTTTCATAGCTTAGTGAAGCTCTGCTGACTTCCCTCTGAAATACACAGGGTTATTCACAAAAGGGTGAAGAGTTTGGACAAGGCAGAAGTAGTGAACAATCTAGGACAACATAGCTGAACTAGAAAGTTAGCTGAATTGGAGAATGTTTCCAAATCGGCTATGTTGTCCTAGATTGTTCCCTTCTCCTGCCTTCTCAAAACTCTCCACCCTTTTGTGAATAACCCTGACAGTTTTCTTATTTTCCTTGCATTTGATTGGTTATCCTCTGCAAACTATACTTGAACAAATGCACCGGAAACCGGTGCATTTGTTTTTTTCAACAATTGTTATTTATCTTTGTAACGCTTTGCTGCCATTTTGGTAACAATTCTATTCTTGGATCCCAGTACTGTAACAATTTACTTGTTTCTAAGTGTAAGGCTATTGTTTTTTTTTTTTTTGGGGGGGGGGGCATTCATTTGTGATAACCCTCTGCTTGCAGTATTACATCCACTCATTCATGCAGCATCTGTTGTTAACCAGGAAAATATAGGTCTCCACTGAGGGGGAGATCGGGGGCTGTCTTGATATTCTTTCTCTTACAGTGTAGAGCACATGTGTCAAACTCAAGGCCCAGGGGCCGAATCTGGCCCACCAGGCCATGTCCTAGACTTCTACTTTCAGATCTAGATACATTTATATAGTCTTACAGAAACCTTTGAGGGCAACCTTAATGTTGATGCGGCCCACGATTAAATTGAGTTTGACACCCCTGGTGTAGATATAGAAGGTGGAATAGTCAGATCCATTTTAGGTTTCTTACAACTTTCCTGGTTTAGCTCAGCAGTGGGTCTCAGATTCTCTGGTTTAGCTTAGCTGTGAGTCTCAACTTCTCTGGTTTGGTTTAGCAGTGGCTCTCAGCTTCTCAGGTTTAGCTTAGCAGTGGGTCCCAGCTTCTCTGGTTTAGTTTAGCATTGACTCTCAGCATCTAGGAGCAAATGACTACCACAGGAGGTTACTCTGTTTCAGCTCTCTGAATCTAGCTAAATTACACGAGGCTCATGACCCTCAGGCACACAACCTGCAAGAGAGTCACACCAAGCTCCAGTCCTGGGACCTCCCATAAAACACACAACCTGCTCACAGGGGAACAATCCCTATACAAGGACATTTTCAGAACAAGGCTAAGCTGTTTTGTTAGACATCAATACAACCCGCTGTTGACAAAGTGACCAGGGGTTGACCAATTAACAACACAGAGAGAACTCTTTGTATCCATAGAACTCTGGAGTGAACTTTACAGAGTCTGGCATAAAATGTAACACAGAAAGACTCATTAGCACATTATACTGAAAGAGGCCTTGATATCAAAACATTAACACATCCAGGCTGTTAGATATTATATATCTACATAAATATACTAATTAAACCTCTTATCGTTTCTGTGTTTTGAGTCTGAGTTTTTTGTTAGTATATTTTATTTCAAATGTGGGGCAATTCACTGCACAATAAAACATTTGGCTGCTGCAGCCATCAAAGTTGTTGCAGTTTTCTTTACTTTCCTAAACTTTTTTTTTTATATATAGAGTAAAGGAGGGTTATAACCCGTCACTATTTTGCCACCTGCGTCCCGTTGCGGCGAGTTTTCTTTACTTCCTGTCCCATAGCCATAACAGAAAGTGAGAAGAAATTCCTGTTGTCACTAGGTTTACCACCATTGGAAAATTCCTCTTTATGCCTGTTTTGGTGAAAACTAACAATATTGGATTTTGTTGTCATTTTCTCTCCCGGTGATAATGCACTCCAGGACAAATAGGGAGGGTGAATCTCCCTATTTAGAAAAAGAAAGCAATAAAACCTGACAGTGGTTGTAATCCCTCTCCACTATATTAAAAACTAAAAAAAAATGTTGGCTTTAGTTCTACATGGGATTATAATTGATGCATCTTTTCTTCCAGGGACTGACAGGGACCTGCCTTTTCTTTTTGCGTACAACAGATAAAGCAATTACTACAGCCAACGTTGTTCAGGTGAGACATGATACTTATATTTATCATGATTTGTGTTTGTTAATTGAGCTTTACTATTGAGTAATGCATTTTAAGAAATATTTGGCATAATAAGTGTAGTTCTCATTATTCTTTCAGATAAGTGCAATTTTACACCATCCCTGATCTTCTAGAAATGTTTTACCTGGATATTAGTTAGACAATAGCGATGTACAGATAATGAAGATGTGCAGAACAGGCATAATTCAAGTTATAGGAAATGAATTGTATAACTTTATCTCTTACAGGAAGTCAATTTCAGCATGTTTGAATGTACAAATGGGAACATTCTGCAAGGACTTGAGATTTTACTGGCTCAGGTTTTGGTGCCAGCTCTTAAATGTCAAGAGGTAGGTTTGCTCTCTGTCACCTGCAAAGCTGTGTCTTGCTTTCACAACAATAATATATGTAGAATAGGGGAAGTAGCGTAAAATATAAAAAGACATGTAGGGGTTGTTGTATAAATATTCCGTGCAGTGTAAAGCTGGTCGAATGCCATTCGCAGGGCGTTACCGTCACTAAAAGTTGCCGAGTATCTTCAGACATTTTTGCAGTGCTTATTTTCTACAACAAGATATCCAAGGTTGAATGACAGCCAGAATAATTCAACCAACTTCCTCTAAACCCATGCAATCATGGGCCTTTCCCCCCAATCTGTGACTTGAAAGGAGAAGCAGCACAGTGATCAGCTCATCTCTCTATCACTCTTCTTTCTCTTCCTGTTAGCACATGAACTTACTTTTTATCCACTAAAGTATGCTGTTCAGTGGACAGAAAGAGGCTGATACCAAGTTGTAATTCTGGCATTTACACTGCATGCATTTAAAAAAAAATAAAAAAAATTGACTGACGTATTAATGAGTTGCATTAATGTCAACTTCAACTTTAAAGTTCAACTTTACGTTTCTCTTATTTATTTTACTTATTAAGAACTGGGGAGCTGTCAAAGATGGTCTACAAAATTCACAGATACAGGAGTTCTTGGACTCGCTGGACAAGTTTGTTGCCACATTGTCATCTGCAAAAAACAATCTGGATGGAAAAATTGAGCTAAAGAAAGTGGACAGTGGCAATTTCATTGATGGCTTGCCAAATCCTTCAGACTTCATAGCAACAGGTTTGTGGCACCTTTGTAGCAGCAGAAAAATGACAGTTGTTTTGCAGTGTCAAGGTATGAACAAATGTTTGCCTTGCAAAGGATTATAGACTAAAATATGAAGAGTAATATAGATTTACTTTGAATTCCCCAGAGCTGCTTTGATTGCGACTCTTCCATAGTCTTTTCTACCACAATTTTGATGACCTAACATAAGCTGTTCTGTGGTTGTATGACAGTAGCTATATCTGAGTCTTTTAAAGTTTAGTCAGTCTTAAAAAACAAAACACATCAGTGAATACATATTTTCCATTTTTTTAATCTGACAGAAAAGGTTAGCTTCCACAGCAGAAATATGATATGCTGGTGGCACCTTTGGTTTTCCCCTGTAGATATTTTATTGACTGTAGTTCCCAGTAGTTCCCAGTGGAAGTGAAATGCAATGTTATTCATTAGAGTATACAGCTATCATCCTATATTTATCAAGTGCCAAAAACTAAAACTTAAACCATATTTTTCCAGGAGGTAACAGTGAAGTGATCGAGAAGCTAGAGGGCATGCTGACAGTGTGGATGAAGCAGATTGAGCAGGTTCTTGCAGAAAGTGAGCAAATGAGGAAAGAAGCAGACAACATCGGCCCCTCTGCTGAGCTGGAACACTGGAAGTCACGCATGTCTTCTTTTAATAGGTATTCACACTGGTTATCTTAATAACACATTTAATGCCAAATATGTTTTTTTCTGCTTTCTATAGTAAACTTATACTCAAAGAGTGAACACTTGTTAGTGAATATCTAGTAGGGTTGATTGTGGCTTAGCAGTAACCTGAAAAATCTACCTTTTGTGTAAATGCCTAGTGAGAAATTGCAGTGCACTTCCTAACATATGGAATCGAGATGCTCCTGTTCCATTATCCCCATAACTGCAAATCTTCAGTGTAAGATCATCTAAATATAGCCATACATGTTTGTTTTAGCTCTATACAATCTCCTTAGCTTTATGCAGTTCATATAATTTCTTCCTTAGAGATGCACCAAACAGAAAACTTAGCATGCTATTGCTGGTCTTAGCAGAGATACATATTTAATATAAAGCCATTTATGCTCTTGATTATGTTTTTTATTTTTTTTATTTGTTAGCGGTCATAAGTATCAGACCTAGTGCCCCTGTCTTCTGCTATTTAGGGCTTGCCAAACATTGTTACAATGAAAATCCTGCAGATTTGTACCATTTACTAGTAGTTAAAACTTTCATTCCAAATTAATTAGACAGGGCAAAGTTATGAACATTCGTCAAGGATGTCTAGTGGTAAAAAACAGTAATGGCAAATCATAATACCCATGAAGATGCTACCTTAATTGGTCACATAAACATGCAACCAGTGTCATGTAATCATAATTACAGAACATAGGCTGAAGATACTGATTGTTATATGTATATGGTAAATTATTCTTTTTTTTGTTTAATTGAAATGTATTTCAATTTCCAGTCTTTTAGATGAAATTAAAAGCCCTAAAGTGAAAAAAGTTCTAAGTATCCTGCAAGCAGCAAAATCCAGAATATTAAAGCAATGGAAGGAACTGGTATGTATTGATTTTCATGGTTTCATGCTTTATGTAGATATTTGGCAGACCTTGTGGACAGTAAAAAATAAAAGGTCTCTGTCTTTTTCCATTTATGTTTCTAAGTTGTCCTACAGTACCACAACATTTTTTCCACATTTTAATGATTTTTAAACTTCCCAAAATGTGAGTTTTGGCAAAAGATAAGCACTTATGTGGCTAAATATTTTTAAACTGATATGGGTCAGATTTCTGCATAGCCTACACAGATCTTGCCCTAGGTTATCATGACTTACAGGGGTGGCATAGAACCCTTTCACGTATTATATTGCTGACTGTTATTAACACATTCCCTGTATAAGGCTGCAGTCTTGCATTCTCTTTACCGGTGCAACCCAACTGGGGTTACTTTCAGTTGCAAAGTTTGTACATTTTGGTTACCAGAATATTGTACTGTTTGCTTACACTTCATCCACTCTGGGGCTGTACACCTAGAATCAGCTAGAGTTAGCCCACCATTTTGATACTAAAGGTGACCATACACTAGTAGACTTTCAAAAGAACTTTCATCTGAACTTTTATACGATAGACCTTTTGTTCGACTTGTTCTGTTAGTTGATGGGGGTCAAATCATTCATTGATTTCGACCATAGTGACAAAAAAAGTCGAAGGAGCAGGATGGAAAAATTTTCCCGAACAAAATTCTAATAGTAAATGTAGTTTTCATTCGGGAAACCACATTCATTCCAAAATTGAATATTAAATAAAACAAAATTTAGTTTGACAATCATCAAGTCTCTGATGTTGTTATTAGGTGGTAAAGAAAGGTCTTCTGTTGGTATGGCCAGCTTAAGGCTATCCAGTTGACTGGGGTAGGAGGGAGTAGCTCAATACAAATGGCTAAGTTGGGCAGTAAGTATAAATTTGTTCCTGTAGAGTGGGGATAAAGTTGTTGGGATTAATACAAGCTGTAGCTACTAATCATGCAAAAAAATGTTTTCAGTAAACGCTTCCCTTTACTTTTATTACAGTTGAATTACTGCCGGTCAATAAAATTGCAAAAGGCTGTGTCATAGTTGAAATATCTTGCTTGAAAATTAATTCATGTCCTTAGGCTAAACTGCATAACTGCATCCAATTATTGCAACAGAAAGACAACTTTACCACTGTGTTGTAGTATCAGACAGTTTTATTAGCACTTTGTATTTATGCTATTTGTCAAATTATATGGCGTAGGTAAAGCAGAAAACAACGATTGCACTACCATTTTGTTTGTTCACAGTAACAGTATAGATAAATAACATTTTCTTTATGCATGTCTTTAACAGGACTGTAACGTTACAAATGCAGCCAATGAAGCAAAAGACAATGTCAAATATTTGTACACTCTGGACAGGTTCTTTGGTCCTCTTGGGAAAGCCTCACCAGTAAGTAAGAGCAGTGGTTCTGTCTTAGCTCTAATATAGTTAACAAAGCTGATAGAGAACATCCCACTTCACTTTAATGGGGTTCCATGGTGGAGCTCCCACCTCTTGAACCGCTGTGATGAATGCTTGCCCTCATGGCCAGGGTCATCTGGCCCCGTTGGCACTTTTTTTGGCGATGAATCACATGTCATGTGCATGTAAAGTGATTTTATTCATATAGCAAGTTCAGTATGTGCTTTGTCTATAGTTGCATAGTTGTTACGGTTGAATAAAGACACAGGTACATCCAGTTCAACCTTTGGGTTTTGTGTGCGTGTCTGTGTGTGTTTGTTACTAACATTACCTGTAAATCTTGTGCGCTGAGAAAAGTATCTAGATCAGGGGTGTCAAACTCAATTTAATTGTGGGCCACATCAACATTATGGTTGCCCTCAGGTATCTGTAAGACTATATAAATGTATCTAATAAATAAATAAATGTATCTAACCTTTATCATAATTGCTTCTGCATTCGATTATCACTGGTTTTAGTAATAACTTAATACCTGGATCTGAAAGTAGATGTCTAGAAAATGGCCTGGTGGGCTGGATTCGGCCCCTGGGCCTTGAGTTTGACACGTGATCTAGATAATTCTTGAATGATTCCATACTCTCAGCTGTCTGTGGAAGGGAGTTCCACAATTTTACACCTCTCACCGTAAAGAATCCCCTTTGCAGTTGAAAGCATCTGACAATTGATGAGTGATCCAGTCTTTCATTATTACTGTGTGCCTGAATACTATGACCCATGCCTAGAGTAATTTTTAGTACTGCATTACAATTTTGGGGGCATGTTACTTAAGAACACAGTATTTCATCTAATAGGTGAACTTTTGTCACTCTTCACAGATTCTCTTTTTTGTATATCCCAAACCTGGAAAATATTTTCCTACTTCCAAGGAAACCATGCTAGCTGGGGATGGTTCAGAACAGAACCCAGCATTCCATGATAAATCTGTAGTGGAGTTCCAAACTGTGGGGCCTTGATGTGTGTTTTCATCTGATAAGACAGATGATGTAATTCAAGAATCTAGTATCTGTGTAAAGATGATGTTGGTTGCCCTGGACTATATTTGTGTGTCTTCATTAACAGTCAATTATAGAATGATGATAATGATTATCTTTTACAAGTTGCAATATAAGATTATAAAGGTTCTCTTTAACGGATTGTATGTTTCCACTTTCTAGGCTACAATGGTAGAACATATACCAAGCCTTATGAATAACATTCGTATGATCTATAGTACATCACAGTATTACAATACCTCAGAGCATATGACCTCCCTTTTCCTTAAAGTCACCAATCAAATTGTGAGCACATGTAAAAGTTACCTCAACCAAGGAGTTGTGAAAATCTGGGATCTTGAGAGGTAAATTTATATGCAAAAAGTTATTACCTAACTTTATAATCTATTTTAGAGCTCTAATAAATATATAACAAATATGCAATATGTATGTAATATCTCTTTCCACAGAGAGGGAAATGATTAGACCATCATCATTTTTTTTTATTGCGGTATCCCTGCTGGAAAAAATTGCCCTTATTCCCTGTCCCCTTGAAACCCAGAGCATGACTGCAAAATGATCTTCCAGTTTTCTTCTTTGAAGTGCATCCAACAATTATCCACAAAAATACACTATGACCAGAGACAATGTTATTAGCCCATAGTGAATTTTCCAAAGGCATATATGAAGTATGTATGGCATAGAGAATAAACAGAAGTTTAGCTCACAGCAATCACTAAAAACCTCTGCTGAGGTTTGAACCTAAAGAGGAACTTCACCCTTATCTTAAAAATTACTACACACCTTTAGAAATGTTTAGTAATGGCATTCTACTAACAAATACTTATAGATATTTTTTTGCACCCCCCCCTCCACCCCCCCTTCCCATCCTTACAGTAGCCAGTTTCAGTATGGGCAGATTAATTCATTTGCCTTTAGTTCCTGGATCTCTGGGTCTGTCTCTTGGATCATTTGACAGTGCATATCATCTGAGGGGGAAAGATGCCTGCACTGCTAATGTAGCCTTCCCAGGATGCATCTGTGAGGTCAGGACTACATCGCCAGTGCCTCATTCAATCAGGAAGTGGAAAAACAGTAATTGATAATAAATGCAAACAATGTCTAACTAATGAATGTAAGATTATTTCATATCAGCATGCAGAACTGAATGCTCATGTGATTTTTAGTGAAAAGGGGTAAAGGCCTACTTTAAGTGTGGTTAGACAAAGAAGATACTGCAGAAAAACACATTATCATTTAGAATAATCCTGCTCAGTATTGTACAGACGGCATAAGGCACGTCTGAGAGACAGGGAAAATCAATTAAAAACAACTCAAATGAAGCTTCCCAACTTGCAGTAAGATTCATTACAGCCTACAATGCTTTACATTAGGATGAGTCTAAAAAAAAAGATATAAGATTTAAAAAAACAAAAATTGAAATAAGTAAGAGATATTTGGTCATAAACAAAATAAAATGATTTAAAGATACACATTATAATAGACTATGTTACATGAAAAGCACCATGCTATAATTGCAACTGACAAGAAAGAAACATGTAAAAAAAAGTACATATGTAAAATTAAATATCTCTAAATTAACTATAAATATAAGGGGAATAATAGCAAAATATAAAAACCAGTATAATTATGATACAAAGGGGGTGATTTACTAACCTAAACACACGCACGTACCAGGTGCGTGTGATTTGTACACAGCAAAACGTATTTATCAACCAAAAAGTCTCTAAAAGCATATTTCCACTAATGCCACATATGGAAAAATCATGCACATGATGCATATATAATGCTGCTTCACAGTTTAGACAAAAATGGTTGGCTCATGCATTTACATTCCTGCATTCATCAACGCAAGCAACACAATGTAGAGCTAATTTACACAACATCACCTTGCAATTCATGCAGGGCTTTGCACAACACACCTGCTGGGTGTGTACACACTACAAAGGTGTCTAGATTCCACCAATAGATCATGCTGGGAGGGAACACACTACAGAGGTGTATACTTGTTCTTGGCGTGTTTATAAGGTTAGTAAATCAACTAAAGAGACACAACTCCAATGTGTTGAATTTTGCTTTTGCTGCTCTAACATAAATAAAGAATAAAGAAGACTGTTACTTGCAACTTTCACTCACTTTGACTTCTTTCAAAGCATTCTTGATGACGTTGACAAGTTCATTGGCTTATTAATGTTATAGCACAAATGTTCCCACAGATGTTTCATTTGGCATTGCATATGGCATTGCTGTTGTAGATGTTAAGGATTCAAAGTTGATCAATTCATTTGATGGCTTAGCCCCTTGTAAACAATTGTCAATAATGAACCTTAAGAAATTGCAGATCGAGCATAGATGTGAGGAGGTAATTACTGAAGCAACGGTTCCAATGAGTATGTCTAACAATAACAGGGATTTCTGTTCTATTTAGTGGAGGTGTTTCGTAGTGGTTGGATTTAAATAATCTGTACAACAAAACAAGTATCTCCTAAATCAGCCACATTCTTCACAATCTCATTGTATCACCTCTGTATAATATTATTTCGATTTGCTAACAACTATGAAGTGTGAGAACCTATGTACAGTGTCCATTTAATTTATTTCTAATCCATTGTAGCAGCACTGTCCTCTGCGTCTCTATTAAAAGACACGTTGCAATGCATAGATGAGAACAACCAGGTCAGAAGTCAGGCAAAGCTTTCGGTACTCACACACACGAGCAGCGGGGGGCTGAAAAGGGTAATAGCTGGCTGGAGAATAAGTACTACCCTTGTCGCACTCCTTACCGATATGTCCCTTGTAGTGGGGGGTGCTCGCAGTGACCGCGGATGGCGCCGCGAATGTCAGCAAAAATGTAGAAATGTCACCAGCACACCAATCCTTTTAAGATAGCAAAAGCTTCATTTATTGAAGTTTTTTGTCATATGACCAAACAAGCGCTTTCGGGACCGCGCAGGGTCCCTTCATCAGGCTAAAGATGATGAAGGGACCCTTCAGGCTGAAGGGACCTTTCAGGCTAAAGCCTGATGAAGGGACCCTGCGTGGTCCCGAAAGCGCTTGTTTGGTCATATGACAAAAAACTTCAATAAATGAAGCTTTTGCTATCTTAAAAGGATTGGTATGCTGGTGACATTTCTACATTATAGCTGGCTGGAGGTGACCTTGTCGCTGTCAGCAGACAGTGGAATGAGACTAGAGAATGGTTGATCCACAAAGTGCATAAAAGGAACATGGAGTGTGTACTCTTATCGCTCAGCTCCTTTAGCTTTAACAGTCATCACTGTTAGGCCCCATTCACATTAAGCAACATACCTTTTGGAGCGGATCCGCGCGGCCTGGGATAGCGCGACTTTCGGGGCGACGTTCCAGCGATGGTAGCCTGACCTTCACCGTCGGGCTGCTATAGTAAAAAAATAAAAACCCCAGTGGTGAATAAATACCACCAAAAGAAAGCTCTATCTGTCCCCCAAAAAAGGGTATACAATTCATTTCAGTACAGCGCTGCATGACGGAATAAATGTCAGTCAAAGTACCGCAGCGCTGAATACTGAAAAATGGCCTGGATGGGAAGGGGGTTTAACACCGCGGATGTCAACTGGTTAAAAAATAGAAAACTCACGCAAAATCCGCCAAAAAAAAGGGTCCTGTAGGATCGACTTGCGACCTCGACGAGCGACGGGAGACATGGAGCTGTACATTGACAGCTCCATTGAAAATCATTGGCCGGCGACTTCACGCGATATCGCGGCGGAAATCGCGCGGCGATCCGCTTAGTGTGAATGGGGCCTAAGATGGCGGTAGCTGGGCAACCAACTGTGAGGTAGCTCCCGCTGCTTTCACGAAGCTGGCCTTAGTGACTATGATCTCAAAAGCTGGGTCATACAAGAGGCTGTGCCACAGCTCTGGACTGGGAGATTGCTCTGCAGCTAACTAACACAGTACACAGAGGTCTGAACAGTGCCTCAATGCAGAACCAGTGCTTGAAGATCACGCGAGTCTTGAGAGACTGGGTCACACCAGAGGCTGTGCCATAGCTCTGGACCTAGAGAGTGCTCTGCAGCTAATTAACACCGTACACATAAGTCTGCCACAAAGCAGAGCCCAGTGCCCCAAAGTCACATTTCAGGCTAACCTTGCAATCTTCAGTACAGTGTAGTTCTGGTACGGCCTCCAAAGCTGTTGTCAAGGATGTGTCAGTCTGAATAACTCTTGGTAGAGACAGGGTCAAATAGCATTTTTCATATACTTCCTCACAGACACCAAATAAAAAAGGCAAAATTATAGTTTAAGGTTTTTTTTCAGCAAGAGAAACTAGTGTCCAACCTCCTAAAACTCTGGAAAATAAACTGAGCCATGACGGTTGAAGGTGGACTTAAGTCCAGGAGTGGACTTAAAAGAGAATTATGGGGTAACCTTTTTATCCCATAGTTCTCTTAATGGTCAAGGGAGTACATATTTTAACGTCCTCCCGTGACCCAAAGCTCAGTATATAGCGAGCTATTGCTCACTATATACCGAGATCGCCGCAGCCGGGGTGGATCCCAACAATGCTGACGAGATCCTCCCAGCTGCTTGAGTGACAGCCGGCTTTGCCTATCTAGAGGCAGAGCCAGCTGTGCCCGTCCCTCCCCTTTCTGTTCCTCCAGTCAGCGCTGGATAG